>NW_015506765.1:33905-38248 GCF_001515645.1 Sinocyclocheilus grahami
TTCATAAAAAACAAGACAATTGAAGTTCTTCGTTTAATCCCTTCGGATACACACAGTCCATATAATAGATCCACTTAGCTTCACATTGTAACAGTCTTTTGTTAGAATCACCACCTCTTCTTGAACTGATCAATCTCTGAATATCTCATATCACTAACTTTATGGTCAGCATGGATTTTTTTGAAGGCGCGGTGAGTCTCTGGCTGCTTCTCTATCTTAATTAATTTAAAATATATATGTTTTCTCTTTTCCATAAGAACCCTGAAGTATTGATGCAGACCATTTATTAATGTTTTACTAGGGTCCAGACAGCTAGAGCTGGATGAGACCCTTGTCCAGACAGTTGTGAAGGACACTTTTTCTGTGGTTGAGGAGGAAGGCTTCAGGGCTTTTGTTAGCCTGCTGGACCCTACATCCTCCCCAGTAGGAAAGCTCTGAAGGCTATGGTAGCCAAGATAGAGCTGAAGGAGAAGGCCCAGGCCGAGGTGCAGAAGGCTGCAGCAGTGAGCCTGACATCCAACATGTGGACATCAATTAACACTGATGCACACCTGGCAGTAACACGCCACTATGTGGCCTCAGAGCAGAAGCTCTCATCCGTTCTTCTGTTCCCCAACACCCAGCTCACATCGCAGAGGCAAACGCCACTCTCATGGGGAAAGGGTATCTCTGGAAAAGTGAGCTGCATGGTCACTGATGGTGCAGCAAACATACAGGCTTGTGTTTAGACTTTAAAAAACCAAAATCCACACTGCTTTGTCCATGGTCTCAACTCGGTGGTCAAACAGGCCACTGATCCAACCCCTGAGTTAGAGGAGCTCCGCACCCGAAGGTGCAAGATCATGGGTCACTTCAGATCCAGCATCACAGCCACGGACAAGCTGTCACAGTTCCAGCACCAGATGGGTCGGCCTCAACAGAAGCTCATTTAGTGGAAACCAGATGGATCAGCACCTTCACAATGCTTCAGCGGCCGTATGACACTCTAAAATCCGAGCTGTCACCATTCACAGCTGAGGAGTATGATTCTATGAATCAGTGCCTTGGGATGCTTGGCCCTTTCCACCAAGCCACAGTGGACATGTCAGAGGAGCAAAGGGTGTCAGCATCCAAGTTTATCCCAGTGATCGGAATGTTGAAAATATCCATTCAAGAGGTGAGTAATGAAATGACATCAGATATGTTTTCCCAACTGGCTGCAAATCTGATTAAACACATGAATAAGAGGTTTGCCACTGCTTTGCTCTGGCAACACTTTCAGACCCACATTTTAAAACGGTTGTTTTTAATATTGACATCTGTGCCCAGACTGCAGTGAAAAACATAATTTCACAATGTGCAGCAATCATCAAGACTTCTGCACCTGAGAGGCAACCACAAACACCAGCACAAGCTCATCATCAAACACTGTGGTGCTAGACCTATGGAAAGCCCTGGAGAGATATTTGAGTGTTGAGCGCACCGACAGTGCCACTGCACAAGTACCTTGTGGACCCCATACTGACATGTTGTGTTAAAGGGGTTATATGATGCTGCTAAAAAGAACATTATTTTGTGTATTTGGTGTAATGAAATGTGTTTATGCGGTTTAAGGTTAATAAACACATTATTTTCCACATACTGTACATTATTGTTTCTCCTCTATGCCCCGCCTTTCTGAAACGCGTCGATTTTTACAAAGCTCATCGTTCTGAAAAGCGAGGTGTGCTGTGATTGGCCAGTCCGTACAGCAGTGACAGACAGACACATATAATGGTGTCCTGTATGGAAAGATGTTTTCCAGCTGACAGTTATCCATTTTCACCTGTACAAGCGAACACTGAGCATCGGCAGCTAATGAGGCGAGTTGGAGTGACGTCACCGCCCCTCTTCGTTTGATTGGCTGAGGACGAGCTGTCAATCTAGAACTAGTGGACCAATGATGATGCTTTATTTGATTATGATGCTTAAGCCCTCCCTTCTAAAATGTTTTAAAAACAATGTACTGCAACATTATCTACTTACAAACTAGTTTAACATTGTGAAAGGTTGTAAAAAATGTTGTGTTTGCTAGGTTCAGCTTCTCGTCAGATTTTCTGTCCAATCAAATGCTCTCCAGAATCTGAAACATCCTGCCCCCTTCACACATTCACACATTCACTATGTTATATATGGACTGATGGCCATACATTTTTAGGCTAACAGGGGTTTAGTGTTGCCATGGTAACACATGAAACCCATAATCAAAATAGATCCTATTTACTTCATTAGCGCACATTACTAGACTTGAATAATTAATCTGTGGTGAAAAGTTGATACACAGAAAAAAATCTGTAGTCAAAATCTGAAAGTTAGCTTCTTCTGTAGAATGTCAGTCCTTCAGTTTGAGGGCTTGGCAGAACATGAACCGCTCTCCTCCGACTGTAAACGTGCTGCGAGCTGGAGATGATGAGCAAGTGTGATAAGATCAAGCTCTGCCCTCTGTGTTTTCTAATACAGTATTGACGCATATGTCTAAGTGAAACGGAATATTGAAGTCACTCGTAACTTCTGGTTCACACTAACTTTAATTCTCATCACCCTTAGTTCATACATTTCAGCAATGTTACTTCAAGTCAGTCCCCACTAAACGTTTTAACTGTTACTCAACCTGGGATTGCTGTACCAATAAATAATGGAAAAAGTTAGGAAAGATTCAATAAAGTATCTACATATAACATTTTAATAAAATAGGCATTTATATTAAAACCACAAGGTTTCTTAATAAAAGAGAAAAAAATAACAAATAACATCAGTGTTTGGCTCAAAGCTTCATTAATCATCAAGTACGTCCCTAAATGTGTGTATAGCTTGACCAGCTTTACCGGTTTTTCCTTTATGACAGCCGGCTACAGGTGGATTCTCCTCTGTTTCTGGTTTGTGGTATGTTTTATCATGGTAAGGGATTCAATTAATGATATCAGTGTAATATTCACGTTTAGCACTGATAGTGACTTTCGTTTACAGTGTTTTCCCCCCACTAACCTGACCTAAACCTGACACTCAAGAAGCAAAGCCTCGGCCCAAATCTGCCATGCTCAGCCTCACACTAAATACACCTCTCTACATTAAACACAGCATTATATCATGCTGGCACTTCTTTGCCATTTCAAGGCACTGCTTTCCAAGAAGAGTTAGAGGTAGACCTGGAGGACCACATGGACAAAGAAGAACAGGGCCATGTTTGTCAAATGTGAATCGAGCAGCCTTGCAGCCATGTTTAAACACTGAGAGAGGCCCGGCCTCAGCAGATATACTGTTGCTGCAGTCATCTGGACATTTGGACAAGAGCACAGGTGAAAAACACCCTTTACTCTACTGTCTACATTACAGTTTAACCTCCTAGAAGAGCTACGAGTATTATTTGGACCGCTCTCACTGTATTCCATGTTTGAAATAATGGTTATGCTATTGTAAACTAGCAATATTTTAAAACATGAAACATGTATATCATAAATGATTGTTAAATATAAGAAACATATATTTCCATATGTTTGCATAAACTGCATGTTCAATATATTTTTACACATGCAGTACCATATCTTATCACATGTACATCTATATATTATAAAGTGTATTACTGAATATAAAATTACACATATTATGATATATAAGTAAATATATTGTCACATATATTTCAATATATGAAAGCAGCAATTCCTTATGTATTATTGAGTATATTGTAATATATTTACACATTATTCTATATAATTATAATAAAATATAATATACTTTTATGTCAGTTAATATATTGATCACTCATCTATTAGGAAATATATTTATAAGGGTCAACACTGGGTTGAATCCTTGAAAAAAAAACTAAAAAAATTACATGCAGATGAAACAGCTGTCATTTGAAATAAATTTGTTTCGGAAGAACGTGATCGCAAGTCCAAAACCTTGAAACCATCAAGACTTTCATCCGAGACTGCATCCGGACACTCGTTCCAGGCCAAGGCAATGCAAGTATCGTACATTGAACTAAATGAAACAGAGGTTTAGTATAAGCTGTAGACCCCGTTATAAACAGCGCTGATAACGGTCTTTTCAGAGCTTCATTCTCTGTTTCTCTAATGGCTTCATTCATGAGTCTCACTTGTTCTTCCCCCACGAATCTGTTGGTTTAGATTAGTTATGTGTGTTAGTGCTTAGTTAATTAAACTTTTGGTGCACAAATTACATGAGTTTCTGATTCTGGTTCTGATTCTAGCTGCATGCTCTAATTCATTAATACTGCAAGAAAGTTATATTCTGTGGCCACTAAAACGTCCTTTCCTAGAGTTGATATGAACTTACACTGTTATACACGAACAGATTAGTTGATG
>NW_015506765.1:38448-57152 GCF_001515645.1 Sinocyclocheilus grahami
TTTTAGCTAAGAGTTTTCTCTTCAAACCTATCCACAAAGCTGCTGAGACAAGCTTTTACTAAGGAACAGAGAGATGTCTTGTGCTCAGAGTAGGAGCGGGGTGGATGATGTCAGCATGCTCATTAACTATGCACACAGTGATTGGCTGATAGTCTCTGTCAGAGATTTATTCATAGAAATATCGTAGAGCGCAATATTATGATGCCATATTCAAATAAAGGTTTAAAAATAAAAATGTAAATAAAGAATTTAAAACGCAGGCTAAGTGTCACTAATTAAACAAGTATATGTTCAGCTAAGTGTCAGCCTCTTACACGTGTGCTTCTCTTAAACAATTAGCGGACATGCATATAAACAGCCTTTTAATGAACAGAGTAGAATAATCATGGCTGATAGTAAGACATGCAAACGTAAACCAGCTAAAAGAACAGCTGTTGCTTCTTGCTGAGCTGCTGAATGAAAACAAGGACATAATCAAAGGAAAATCTCCAAAACCAAAAAAGATGCATGGGAAGACATACTGTATGTGTGCAAATAAATGCAGTGTGTTACTAAAATGTTTCTGTTCTGAGGCAGATTGCTGGAAACAGCTATGTTAGGATAGTTTGTGGCTTGGTTTTAGTGACTTAGGACTCCTCTTCACTGCTCCTAACCTTTCACTGATTTAGGAGCTAGTTTTAGTGCTCAAACACTTTGTGAAATACTCCTAGTGCAAAAATGTAGGAGTCCTAAATTTAGAACTGACACACCCATTATTTTTAAGATTTCTCCTAAATCTGCGAGTTATGAGCTACTTTTAGCCTGAAGATGTTTTGTGAATACGGGTCCAGGTCTAGAATGGGATTAAACAGAAAAATAAATCATATTCATCAGTCTGTGGAGATCTGAGTCTGAGATGGGACAAACTTCCAAGAACAACATCACGCTGTTCATGTGAAACTGTTGTTTACATTTGCTTTTGTATTATATTTTGAACAAATTAGATTAAATGTTCAATATATTAATTTGTTTAATAAATGAGTTTAAGTATGTTTAATGATGCTCAGTTTAATACCTTTCATTATGATTTACAATTTAATAAATAAAAAACAATTTTAATAAAAAATAAAAAAGCAAAAGGTTTCAATGTTTCTCCCTTTTTTACATAAATAACCTACTATGGAATTGTTGTACGTATCTGTGTATTGAATTAGTTTCTTGTTCAGTTCAGTTCGTCTGGACAAACATAACAGAGCAGTCACAAAACATTTCTGTTTGTGTTCCATTAGGGAAAAAAGTCATGCTTTAGAATAACATGAATTGTGATTTTGGAGTGAACTATCCATATCTCAGATCTCAAAAATTACAAATACTTTAACCTAATCTTTTACTTTTATACACTGTACTGCATATTATGCCATATATACACATTTTGTGTGAGTGACTCAGTAGGGTAGAGTGGGAGAAAAACGCCCCTCTACTGTTTTTCCAAACATAACCACTCAATGAAGTCAAGGTAAAGTGTTGTTGTATCAATGGACTACACTGACAAGAGTGATGTAGAAGTATTCACCGTGACGCTCACACTGGTGAAGAGAAAACGGATTTCATGGTAAGTTCTCATTTTCAGCTGTTTTAAAAGTTTTAAAGTAAAGTTTTGTAGAATATCACAGTTATATATTTTTCATACTTTAGTTTTAGTGACAATGACAATTTATAAACCATGATAACTATTCTGGACACATTTAAATTGGTTTCACAGAAGAAAATTACACAGTCCTAAGGGGATGTTTTCCTCCTATGTCTTTTGAAATGTATATTTTATGTTGTTTCTCTTTCTTATATTTTAAAACTAAACCTACATTCTGTAGTCTCAAGGGGGATTAGTAAACATCGACTTATGATCATTTGTTCAGTTGCTTATCCAGACAGTTTTAAAAGGAGTCATGAAATGCATATTTACACATAAGAGGTTACTCTACAATAATATGGAATAACATGAAATTAATATTGGATGATTTCATGTGCACACTCTTCCATGTCAAATGTGTTGTTAGATCTGATCTACTGAAGTTGTGTTTTGTCCTTACTTTAGATTCATGACAGAATTTTATATTTACATTTAGTCATTTAGCAGATGCTTTTATCCAAAGTTTACACATAAGAGGTTACTCTACAATAATATGGAATAACATGAAATTAATATTGGATGATTTCATGTGCACACTCTTCCATGTCAAATGTGTTGTTAGATCTGATCTACTGAAGTTGTGTTTTGTCCTTACTTTAGATTCATGACAGAATTTTATATTTACATTTAGTCATTTAGCAGATGCTTTTATCCAAAGTGACTAACAAATGAGGACAATAGAAGCAGTCAAAACTAACAACTATAACAAGTCTCAGTTAGCTTAACGCAGTACATGCAGTAAGGTTTTTCTAACTAAAAAGAAAACAGATAAAATAGAAAAAGAGTAGAGCAAGCTAGTGTTAGAGGCCTTTTGCGTTTGTTAATTGTATAATAAATAAAAAGAAGACAAATAGATAGAATACAAAAAGATTAGAGAAGCAAGTGTTAGTTTTTTTTTTAATAAAGAATAGAATTAGAATAGAGAGTGCTAGAGTTAGAGGGTAAAATAAAGATGGAAGAGATGTGTTTTTAGCCGATTCTTGAAGATGGTTAAGGACTCAGCTGCTGGGATTGAGTTGGGCAGGTCACTCCACCAGGAGGGAACAGTTAATGTAAAAGTCGGTGAAAGTGATTTAGTGCTTCTTTTTGGGATGAACAATAACGCGACGTTCACTTGCAGAACACAAGCTTCTAGAGGGCACATAAGTAATGAATTTAGGTAAATGGGTGCAGAGCCAGTGGTGGTTTTGTAGGCAAACATTAATGCCTTGAATTTAATGCGAGCAGCTACTGGTAGCCAGTGCAAACTGATGAACAGAGGTGTCATTTACATAATGGTATCGCTTTACTGTATTTTAAAATTGTACTTTGAATATTAATATACTTTTAGTGTTAAATACAAGCATTGACGGAGTGACAATGGCAATATTATAAATTTGTTTTTGTTTGTCTTGCACTTTAGATTGTACCTTGCTGCAATGCACTTCAATGAGAATGCTGTCTGGCTACAAATGACAACATCTAAAGGGAAACTTGTGTACAAGCTTCTCTTTCCAAAGGCCAAAAAGGGAGGACATACCGTCAAACCACTAAAGACAGAGCCAACATTTTGTAAGTTTTCCCCAAAAATATTTTTAAAACTTACAAATGTGCAAATAAATAAAAAGAACTTATCGTACTTCACAGACTATGTCATCAACTTCATTCAAGATTGTCCATGATCCCTTTCCATATCTGGATGCCATACAGCGGATTCCTGTCCAAACAGGTAATTATTGGGTCATCTTTGTATGATGCTGAGGTATAATAAAAGTGTCAGATCAATAAGTATCTGTCATTAGTGCATGTCTCTTCATTTCTAACATAGATCAGACAGTATGGCTGTGCAATGCACTGAACTCATAAATGTAATATGGATGTAACAGAGCCAAATTCTATTTACACATGTAACAACTGTGTGAGATGGGCCTTACCTTTCCATCCCTCTGAGTCTCAAATACCTATGGTGAGCTCTATAAACATTCATTGCATTTTGCAAATGTGGCAGTAAGTGGTCAGGAGTTTGAAAATTACCAATAATAAGAAAAATCCTATGGTCGACTACGCCACCCAGAATACACCAGGACATAACAGCCCTAAACAAAGGGACACAGGTTCGTTGCCAAAGGCAGAGTGAGCATAATAATAAAGTATAAACAGTCACTTTATTAACATACAATTGATTAAAAAAAATAATAATAAAAACACACATCTCACACGTCTTTACCAGTAATTTATAAAACAAGTACAATAAGAGAAAATAAAGGGGGAGGTGGCCAGCAAAGACCCTCAGATTTCTACCCCACACTCAATACCCATGACACACACTCGTGAAAAATCAGTAATAAACAGCACTCCAAGTGGACACGCAGTACAACGTACCATGGCCAACCCCTCCCACCTAAATCCACACACACCAAACAAAATAACAGACGGACCCAGATGAATTCCAGACAGAAGGGTAGCGCTGTCACAGATTGCCAGGAGAGACAGGGTAAGATCCATTTGCAGTTTAATGAAAGTAACAAATGAACAGAACAAAAACGTGGCAAAAGGTAATCCAAAACACGACAACTATGAACTCAGAAGACAATACAATCTAGCAGCCAAGACAGACAGAGTGAGCATGGTATATATAGATGGGGTAATGAGTAAATGATAAACAGGTGCTACTGATCAGAACAGAATTAACAAGCAAGGGACTATGGGAAATGGAGTTTAACACAAAACATAGAAACAGGAAGAGCACCCTCAAGTGGCCAGTTCAGGGCACCACAACCAGACACTGTGACATTAGCCCCCTTCTACGGAGCGGATACCAGACGCTCCACCAGAACACACAAAAGTTCAGGAGGGAGGTGGAATTGAGGCGGACCAGGGGGAGGGACGGCGGGCCAGGACCATACAATGGAAGGGGGCCAGGGGACAGAGATAGACCAGGGCATGAGCACAGAACCGGCAGGGTGAAAGGCCAAGGCGGGACCGGCAGGATGAACCAGCAAGGCCCCAACCACACAGGAATCCCAGCAGATAGCCAGGATGGAGCCGGAGGAATGAGCCAGTGAGGCTCCTGCCAAACAGGAACCCAGGTGGGCAACCAGAGCAAAGCCGGAATCCTGCCAGGCAACACTGGTGGAACAGAAAACCCTCTCAGCGACTCAGGGAAAACTGTAAACAAGAGCAGAGAGAGTCTAGTACCAGCCACGATGGCTGCAACAGGACAGGCCGATTGATTCGCAACGGTTTCTGTGAGCCCGGACTGGAGCGGGCTCTGGAGCGGGCTCCCGGACTGGAGCGGGCTCTGGAGCGGGCTCCCGGACTGGAGCGGGCTCTGGAGCGGGCTCCCGGACTGGAGCGGGCTCTGGAGCGGGCTCCCGGACTGGAGCGGGCTCTGGAGCGGGCTCCCGGACTGGAGCGGGCTCTGGAGCGTGTCTTTTGAAATGTATATTTTATGTTGTTTCTCTTTCTTATATTTTAAAACTAAACCTACATTCTGTAGTCTCAAGGGGGATTAGTAAACATCGACTTATGATCATTTGTTCAGTTGCTTATCCAGACAGTTTTAAAAGGAGTCATGAAATGCATATTTACACATAAGAGGTTACTCTACAATAATATGGAATAACATGAAATTAATATTGGATGATTTCATGTGCACACTCTTCCATGTCAAATGTGTTGTTAGATCTGATCTACTGAAGTTGTGTTTTGTCCTTACTTTAGATTCATGACAGAATTTTATATTTACATTTAGTCATTTAGCAGATGCTTTTATCCAAAGCGACTAACAAATGAGGACAATAGAAGCAGTCAAAACTAACAACTATAACAAGTCTCAGTTAGCTTAACGCAGTACATGCAGTAAGGTTTTTCTAACTAAAAAGAAAACAGATAAAATAGAAAAAGAGTAGAGCAAGCTAGTGTTAGAGGCCTTTTGCGTTTGTTAATTGTATAATAAATAAAAAGAAGACAAATAGATAGAATACAAAAAGATTAGAGAAGCAAGTGTTAGTTTTTTTTTAATAAAGAATAGAATTAGAATAGAGAGTGCTAGAGTTAGAGGGTAAAATAAAGATGGAAGAGATGTGTTTTTAGCCGATTCTTGAAGATGGTTAAGGACTCAGCTGCTGGGATTGAGTTGGGCAGGTCACTCCACCAGGAGGGAACAGTTAATGTAAAAGTCGGTGAAAGTGATTTAGTGCTTCTTTTTGGGATGAACAATAACGCGACGTTCACTTGCAGAACACAAGCTTCTAGAGGGCACATAAGTAATGAATTTAGGTAAATGGGTGCAGAGCCAGTGGTGGTTTTGTAGGCAAACATTAATGCCTTGAATTTAATGCGAGCAGCTACTGGTAGCCAGTGCAAACTGATGAACAGAGGTGTCATTTACATAATGGTATCGCTTTACTGTATTTTAAAATTGTACTTTGAATATTAATATACTTTTAGTGTTAAATACAAGCATTGACGGAGTGACAATGGCAATATTATAAATTTGTTTTTGTTTGTCTTGCACTTTAGATTGTACCTTGCTGCAATGCACTTCAATGAGAATGCTGTCTGGCTACAAATGACAACATCTAAAGGGAAACTTGTGTACAAGCTTCTCTTTCCAAAGGCCAAAAAGGGAGGACATACCGTCAAACCACTAAAGACAGAGCCAACATTTTGTAAGTTTTCCCCAAAAATATTTTTAAAACTTACAAATGTGCAAATAAATAAAAAGAACTTATCGTACTTCACAGACTATGTCATCAACTTCATTCAAGATTGTCCATGATCCCTTTCCATATCTGGATGCCATACAGCGGATTCCTGTCCAAACAGGTAATTATTGGGTCATCTTTGTATGATGCTGAGGTATAATAAAAGTGTCAGATCAATAAGTATCTGTCATTAGTGCATGTCTCTTCATTTCTAACATAGATCAGACAGTATGGCTGTGCAATGCACTGAACTCATAAATGTAATATGGATGTAACAGAGCCAAATTCTATTTACACATGTAACAACTGTGTGAGATGGGCCTTACCTTTCCATCCCTCTGAGTCTCAAATACCTATGGTGAGCTCTATAAACATTCATTGCATTTTGCAAATGTGGCAGTAAGTGGTCAGGAGTTTGAAAATTACCAATAATAAGAAAAATCCTATGGTCGACTACGCCACCCAGAATACACCAGGACATAACAGCCCTAAACAAAGGGACACAGGTTCGTTGCCAAAAGCAGAGTGAGCATAATAATAAAGTATAAACAGTCACTTTATTAACATACAATTGATTAAAAAAATAATAATAATAAAAACACACACACACACACATCACACGTCTTTACCAGTAATTTATAAAACAAGTACAATAAGAGAAAATAAAGGGGGAGGTGGCCAGCAAAGACCCTCAGATTTCTACCCCACACTCAATACCCATGACACACACTCGTGAAAAATCAGTAATAAACACAGCACTCCAAGTGGACACGCAGTACAACGTACCATGGCCAACCCCTCCCACCTAAATCCACACACACCAAACAAAATAACAGACGGACCCAGATGAATTCCAGACAGAAGGGTAGCGCTGTCACAGATTGCCAGGAGAGACAGGGTAAGATCCATTTGCAGTTTAATGAAAGTAACAAATGAACAGAACAAAAACGTGGCAAAAGGTAATCCAAAACACGACAACTATGAACTCAGAAGACAATACAATCTAGCAGCCAAGACAGACAGAGTGAGCATGGTATATATAGATGGGGTAATGAGTAAATGATAAACAGGTGCTACTGATCAGAACAGAATTAACAAGCAAGGGACTATGGGAAATGGAGTTTAACACAAAACATAGAAACAGGAAGAGCACCCTCAAGTGGCCAGTTCAGGGCACCACAACCAGACACTGTGACATTAGCCCCCTTCTACGGAGCGGATACCAGACGCTCCACCAGAACACACAAAAGTTCAGGAGGGAGGTGGAATTGAGGCGGACCAGGGGGAGGGACGGCGGGCCAGGACCATACAATGGAAGGGGGCCAGGGGACAGAGATAGACCAGGGCATGAGCACAGAACCGGCAGGGTGAAAGGCCAAGGCGGGACCGGCAGGATGAACCAGCAAGGCCCCAACCACACAGGAATCCCAGCAGATAGCCAGGATGGAGCCGGAGGAATGAGCCAGTGAGGCTCCTGCCAAACAGGAACCCAGGTGGGCAACCAGAGCAAAGCCGGAATCCTGCCAGGCAACACTGGTGGAACAGAAAACCCTCTCAGCGACTCAGGGAAAACTGTAAACAAGAGCAGAGAGAGTCTAGTACCAGCCACGATGGCTGCAACAGGACAGGCCGATTGATTCGCAACGGTTTCTGTGAGCCCGGACTGGAGCGGGCTCTGGAGCGGGCTCCCGGACTGGAGCGGGCGCTGGAGCGGGCTCCCGGACTGGAGCGGGCGCTGGAGCGGGCTCCCGGACTGGAGCGGGCGCTGGAGCGGGCTCCCGGACTGGAGCGGGCGCTGGAGCGGGCTCCCGGACTGGAGCGGGCGCTGGAGCGGGCTCCCGGACTGGAGCGGGCGCTGGAGCGGGCTCCCGGACTGGAGCGGGCTCTGGAGCGGGCTCTGGAGCGGGCTCTGTGAGCTCCCGGACTGGAGCGGGTTCCAGGAGAACTGGAGTGGACCTTGCTGCCCTCCTTGACCCTCGCTTGCGTGACTGAGACACTGATGATTCACTATCCCATGGAGTGGGCTCGGGCATCTCTGGGGGCACTGCAAGGGACTCAGACCGACATGACATTACCAAGCTGCAGTAACGGAGATACTCAATGAGACCCCAAAAGTCAAGAATCTTAAGCCCACCCATCTCCCGAGGCGGCACGGGTTGTCTAAACCATCATTAAAAATCTTCTTTAAAATCTGAGTCATAAAGTTCCATCCGTAGCGCAAAGTTCCAAAAGGTCTGTGCGAAACCTCCAATCTCCATCCCATGTTTGCGAAGCTCCACCAACATCCAGAGCCGAGCCTCCTTCGAAGCAGGAGGAATAATACGGATGTCCATGGACCACAAAAAAAAAAAAAAAAAAAGGAAAAAAGAAAACAAAACAGACAGAGTGAGCATGGTATATATAGATGGGGTAATAAGTAAATGATAAACAGGTGCTACTGATCAGAACAGAATTAACAAGCAAGGGACTATGGGAAATGGAGTTTAAAGTAAGTGTTTTTCTCAGAGAGTGAAAATGAGGTTGGAAAATTATCATTTTTACAAATATTTGAATGTTGCAACAGACTTGATTAGTCAACCAAACTTCAAACCGTGCCATCATCAGCTGTTCTCCAGTTCCACGCAAAATAACAGCAGTCCTCCGCTGCTACTGTTGTATGGATTCTTAAAGCATTTATTGCAACCATATTTCATAACTTTCTCATCAGACAACCAGACTAATGAATGGCTAACGAATAGCCTGTACAGGGGCAGCGCCTACACAGGGCTTAGCCTACTTCTGTGTAGGCATAAGTTCGGCAACCTGCACAAGAAATATTAGCTTATTTCATAGCCTAATTATTATTTTACTTCCCATCTGCAACCACAGCTACCCACTAACCTACATCTGTTCTATTGAGCTGACATATCAAAGTTTGTGTTGCAAAGCCGCCTGACCACTGATCTATAATAAGACTGTGTAAGACGCACTAGACAGCGTGGAGCCAAAGCATTCTGCACTGTAGTGGAGCGCAGACCAGTGTCGATTTAAGTGTAAATACGCAGCGGTCATAGCTTTTGTTTTAATATTAATGAAATAAACTCAGCGGATTGTTTGAGTAGGGCTGCCCCCTAATTGTTGACTAACCATTAGTCGACCCGAAGAGGCTTGGTCGACCAAAAGTTTGTTAGTCACATAAAAAAAAAATCCACAATGGCGAATTTGCGCAGTCCGTGACGGACAGATCATTAACGGCTGGTCTTTGTGGTAATAATATAGTAGGCCTACATCGGGCAGGACATCCAAACGCTCGCCTATCATTCATCGACCTCAAATATGGCTTATAATCGGAAATATGTATGTCTTAGCAACTTGGGATGACGGGCACGGTGGAGCAAAGGCGGAGCCGATGGGTCAGAGGACTGAGGTGGAGTGCAGGGCTCAGTGGCTGGATGCAGAAATAGGGATCATCATGCCAAGGCAGAGCTGGGGACTAGAAGCCCGAGCTGAATCAGAGCGCCCAGATGACACTAACTGAGGGTGAGCTGAAGGACTGACAGGAACTAGCAGAGGCAGGGCTGAGGAACTGGCTGGTTTAAAGCTCGGGAGACACCAAGTCACATCAAGGTCACAACAAGACCAGATGAAACTTCTAAATTATCTAAGCTAACAGTGTTAAAAATGTAAAAGATTGGATGACCAATAATTTAATTTTCTCCTATTAAATTCGGATATAATCTTGTACTGCAGTTATATCTGATCAACTGCACATTATTATTCTTTAGCTTGGGTTAAACAAATTAAATTGTACTTGGCTGGAACAGCAGCTACGCTAATTATGTCTCTATGTGTTTCTCTGTTTCTGCTGGGATTGACATCCCGGGGTAACTAGGATTTACACAAGCTTCAGTCTGGATCCAGAACACCCGAGAAGAGATGATGCCAACCCCTCAAAGGACCTCAGATGATGCCAACACTGAAACAACATACACAACTACCACATTTTGCTATAAGTTTGATTGCATCATATAACCATTGCGGTTAATAGTGTTCATCGTCTGTTTGATTACATGACATTAACTGCTTGATTTTTACTGTATATTGCTGCCATATGGACATCAACTTGAGATAGTCACCACTGATAAGCTATTACTAAATATAATGTAGAAACTTAAATTTTCTGTAAAGCTGCTTTACAATGATTTGAAATAAACTTGTATTGAATTGAATTGAATCAGGCCGTCGGTGAGCGTCTGTTTAGTTTGTTTAGTCCACACGTTGGCTCTCATCAGTCTCATGTCGACAGCAGTTTACCCGATTCAACATGAACTCTGATTCGGATGTTCAGTTTAGTAAATGAGTCAGTGTCTGAGAATTAAAGCGAAAGTGATGAAAACAAGCACGTAAAATTATGTTTCACTAACAAGGTCCGGGAGGAGCACGATCAGATAATCAATCAGTCTGGCCCAGGTGGAGGTCATCAGCTAATCACCTTAACAAGCACAATACGTGTATATACAGCCAACTTACCTCTGTTCTACGACAGTTTCCAGTATTCGGTTTTGCTCCTTTGGCCATTATATCACAGACTCACAGGGCACTGCGGCGGCAGTATCAAAAGAGCAGGTCACTCCGGCGGCAGTATTAAATTAAGCAGTGCCCTGCTCTTTTGATAATGCCACTGCAGTGCCCTGCCCGTTTGATACTGCCGCCGCATGCCCTGCCCGTTTGATAATGCCACTGCAGTGCCCCGCTTAATTCGATACTGACGCCACAGTGCCCTGCTCCAGTCAATTCTGCCACTGCAGTTCCTGCTTAATTTGATACTACCGCCGCAGTACTTCCATCCGTCATTTCGATTCTAATGGCTTATTCAGTATTGGGCAGGGCTCTCCCTTCCGGTGCAGCAGAGTCGCGGCTCCCTTCGGACACAGTGAGAGTCCTTCACCTGGTCTTCCATCATGCTCCTTATTCGGCGGCAGGTAGCTCCTTATTCACCTCCTCGCACACCGCACACATATTTTTAGGGGGCTAGTAACATTTTTCTCTCCTGCTGCTGTCTCCTGCCATTAGCTTCTTTTGGGGAGTTCTCTGGGCTTGGGCTCTATCCCGAGCTCGGAGCCCTCCCTCTGGACAGCACGGCAAATATGCTACTAATTTGCTCAATCATATATGTTAGTGCGAACTCGTGAAATTATGTTTCATTAACAAGGTTCGGGAGGAGCACGATCAGATAATCAATCAGTCTGGCCCAGGTGGAGGTCATCAGCTAATCACCTTAACAAGCACAATACGTGTATATACAGCCAACTTACCTCTGTTCTACGACAGTTTTCCAGCATCCCGCCTCCACCCCAACACCTCACTCTTAATCTAATTTTATCCCATTCTTGGGATTGGGATTGGGGGGGTAGTTATTTTATAAAATAAAGTTATCAACATTACAAAATGGTAAGTAAGCACGGCTTTGTTTACATTTCATATATCTCGTATATCCTTGTTTCAGTTTCTCCTTTTAAATGACAAATATATCCTATTGATAGCTGCTGATATAGACCATTAATTCCTCTCACGCAGGAGCAGAATGCACGTGTTAGTTTGCAGTCGGTTGTAGTCTGTGCAGTGTGTTCAAACGCAACATTTTGGTCCAGACACTGCCGACATGAAGCGAAAACATTGCTGGCTTTCATAGCCACTAGTTCTTTGAAGTCGGCTTGGTGTGTCCTGGCTTTAAGGAGAGGAGGCTGGGAGGGAACACAGGAGAACAGGAGCTGGATGGAACCAGCAGAGACTGGAGAAATAGGGACACATTGGCTGCGTCCGAAACCGCCTACTCAATGAGCACTAAAAGAGTAGGTACTCTACAGCCAAATCTCCTTAAGTATGAATGCGATCCAGGCATCATCCGCCATGTTGACATTATCATGTGATCTACGATGTTAGAACAAGTGCAACCGATACGAGCGGCAGGTCTCTTTGTAAATATTTTGTTTATGAAATTTGCTCATTTTGTGGTCTTGTTGAAGAAACAGCTGCCCTTTTATTGTGATTGTAGTATAACCAATACATTTTGGGTTGATTTAAATGTTTATATTTTTAACCCTACTAATATGACCCACAGTTTAATCCTTAAATATATTCTTATTTATTACTAAAACCCCAAATCGTTATATCTTGAATATGTTGTTACTTTATTTTATGTGCAAAATTCTGTTTTCCTCTTTTTCTTGTTGAATTTCTCTCGTTTCATCCCTCCGGCTTATAAACAACAAATGCAATATTTTGATGCACTGATTATATGAATATTATGATTATTCAAAGATATTTAACCTGGTCATTGTGCCTTTTTTTTCTGTGCATATAATGTATGCAAACCCATTATATTTATGTTTTCTGCTGTTTGTCATTATGATTGCTCATTGTTAAAGATACTACCATCTTTCCCTGAGCTTGTATGTAATTATAAGTTCTGCAGTATTAAAAAAAGAACATAAGATCGACAGGTGCATGAACACCTCATAGCATCAGTAACTCCACAACACTACCTAGTACAGTTTTCCTCAGCGTTTGCAATGTTTGTAATATCTGCACAAAGGAGACGTCAATCAGCTGCAAGAAGATCTCGCCTTTGGAGAAGACTGTTAATTTTACACTAGAAAATGTATTGCTACTTAGAAGTTAAGATTACCCCAGAATGCATTGCTAGCCCACCCCAACACTTATGAACAATAATAATGATAAATGCTGACCAATAATTAGCCAAATGTAATTTGTTTTGTAATATGCCATAGCTATGCATGACTACACACTAGACAAATGCAGCCAAGGTGAATACATCTCAATTTTCAGTCAAGTAATTAATTAATGCACAAGTTAATGAAACAATTATATGTTATTTACTGACAACAGGAGACATGAATAAATGAGTAAAATAATAAAAGTAACCATGACAATAAATAAATACAAGTCATCGACACAAGAAACAAAGCTTTATTCAAACATATTGTACTAACAAACTTTTTTTTTTACTAGTATTTACAGATGGTGAACCCACATCTACTGCATCTCAACAGCTTTATTCTGATGAAGCAGCTGACCACTGTGTCCACCTTCAGCTGTCTCTGCCGTCCATCACGATCCTCACTGCTGCAGTCAGACTGAATCTGATCATGGATGAGAAAGGGACATCGAGGCTATCGTTGCCTGAGTGCACAGAGAGGATGAGGAAGACCATGATGATGCTCCTGAGCCACACAACCCTGAATAAAAGCAGGAGAACATGTGCGGGACAATCTGACTGTCACTCTGTCTGCTCCAGACATCTGTGTGCTGCTCTCCATGAGCACGACTATCTGTAAAAAAGAGTAAAACATTTTACAATTAATGTTGTCAGCATTTAATTTCATATGTTTACAATTACTTTTGTGGTGTAGTGGGCTAAAGCACTGCACTGGTCAGCAGAAGGTTACTGGTTCGATCTCCGCAGTCGTAACCACCGCTGCCTTTACTCCAGGTGGCTGCTGGGGGATTGGGGTCCCTGTAATAAGAGCACTGTACGTCACTTCGGATAAAAGCTTCTGAAACTCGGGCTCCATTGACTGATATTGTATGAACAAGCCAGCAGGACAAACTTGACCAAACTCACATCCTCAGTGTCTTTTGGTGTTTCTCTAGATGTTCTCGCTGGCTCTGGGGTCACTGAGGATGAAGAGACCACAGCAACATCTGGTCCTGATGAGACAGTAAGAGGTGGAGTGATGGAGCGTCTCATCCGCGGCACTGGACCATTTCCAGGATGCTGCTGTGGACTTCTCCATCCTCATTGCTCACACCAGTCTGCGGACATTTCAGAACCTACAAAACTGCACAAACACAGTACAAAAGCAGTCATTTTAACAGCACAATGTCATTTGATTTCTGTATTGGAAGTAACAGAATTATCTTACTTTATATTTTTGTTTCAGGTTTTCCCTTTTTTTTCGCACAAATGCCGTCATCACCTTGTCTTGCAGGTCCTGCTCCACCACAAAAGCTCTGCAGCAAATGCACAGGAATCAAGAATCAGAAAAGTGCTGTGATAACTCTGTTTGAAATTACAATAATTAAAATAAACTACAACTTAAGATTCTCGCTGGCTCTGGGGTCACTGAGGATGAAGAGACCACAGCAGCATTCGGTCCTGATGAGGCAGTAAGAGGTGGAGTGATGGAGGGACTCATTCATGACACTGGACCATTTCCAGGATGCTGCTGTGGACTCCTCCATCCTCACAGCTCACACCAGTCTGTGGACATTTCAGATCCTGCAAAGATGCACAAACACAATACAAAAGCAGTCATCTTAACAGCACAATGTCATTTGATTTCTGTATTATATGTAACAGAATGATCTTATTTATATTTTTGTTTCAGGTTTTCCTTTTTTTTCCCCACAAATGCCACCGTCACCTTTCCTTGCAGGTCCTGCTCCACAAAAGCTCTGCCACAAATGCACAGCAATCAAGAATCAGAAAAGTGCTGTGATAACTCTGTTTGAAATTACAATAATTAAAATAAACCTCAACTTAAGATTTTAAATATGTTTTATTCATTTCTGTAGTATACTCACTCAAAGCCTTTGATGGCAGCATTCCGCTTTCTGGTGAAGAGGGCTTCATTAGCCGCTCTCGTCTCCAGCGGATAAGCAGACGTGTGTCTCATCTGTCCCTGTAACATCCAGAGAAGAGTCAAGCTCCCTCTGAGATTTGTGTGTTCAAAACTACATTTACATTTTGAGGTAGTTGATGATGTGTTAAGTAGCTTTTTATCCAACACAAATGTTCCTCAATTTTTCAACAGTACTAATGGACAGATAAAATAGATTACTTATCAATGTATTTATATTACTCACATTCATCTATTGCAAACAGTGCTGACAGTGAACTGTACTGCACAATAACACACATATACATCACTCAGATGCCTACTTCATATCTAGGACCTATTAGACATACTTCTATGAAATTCATATAGAAGATTTTCCTACCAGATATTAAATAGACATTTAGTAATCGTATTTAAGATGTATATGGTTTAAAACGTATGTAAATCTACTTTGGAGATGTACGTGTGCTTCCTGGAGCCCCAGTTAGCTATACATAATAAAACGTGTTTATACAGCAACATCACAACTATACTAAACCATTCAGCATCTTTACACTTTCAACAATTTGCTCTAAAGTAGTTCAACAAATGTGAATTTAAAATAAGGAACCGTGTTTTTGGTTTGTAATACGTACATTTGTAAACACCCTCATCCAAATTTTCCGCCATGCTCGATTATGACGCATCCTCTTCTTTTTCTTCATGATGTATCCTCTCGCGTGGCCTCCTGGGATAGAAGAGTATCCATCGACGAGCACTCAAGAAGATGGGCAGGAGCAGTAGGACATCCGGGAACTTCTCACCTACTCTTTTATGAATACTGAGGTTTTGGACATACTATTCGCTCAGCTCCTGCTTTTCCCCTACTATATAGTAGAGAAGTAGGTGGTTTCGGACACACTTTAAGTAGACACGTGTCTGAATCTCACAAGAATTAGTACGTCACCCAGGTAATTCTTGCCTACTCTTTTATGAATAATAAGGATTCTGACATACTATTCGCTCGCCTACTGCTTTTCGCCTACTATAGGCCAGCTGCAGTTCACCCTCAGTGACAAGAGATTCCACGAGGACTCCCTTGGGGATGGGCGATGTTATCAGCTCACGAACCTGGTCAGACTCTCCACTGAGCTTAGGCTCCGGGCCGATGATGGGCTAAGGGCTCTGGGTCTGGCGCTGACATCGCAGCAGGCTCAGTGGGCTCAGATACGCAGATAACAGCTCTGTGCAGGGTGTGGGAGGCGGCTGGCTGGGTTCTGTGTCTGGCTAGTGTCGTCCTCCTCCGGGCAGATGGTGAACACCGATCCATTGTTCTCCAGCACCCACTCCATGAATGTGGTGAAGGTTCCCGAGGACCGTTCCCTGGGAGATGTGCCTTGGACCATTTGCTTAGGTAAAAACGCAAAGCGATCGGTCCAGAAAGTCTATAGTGTGATCCTCCGGGGAATGGTCTTCCTGCTCTAGGCAGAGAAGCTGGACAGCTGGCAGGTCCATGGCAGGGAAAAAACTGAACAGCAACAACAACAAAAAAAGAAACAGTTTGGTTCGGTATTCTGTTAAGTGCTGCTGTAGTATAAAGTGCATTTTGAAGAAGTAAAGTGCTGATTTTTCTCTATTTGCTTGTCTGTTTACCTTGGGATGCCCTAGAGATTTTGGAAGCTCTAGTTTGGATCAAGTCCCTTATGAAGATTTGAGATTATTCCAACCCCTCCAAGGACCTCATATGATGCCAGCTCTGAATAAATATACAAAACTGCCCAGTTCTCCTCATATTGAAATCATAATGATGACAACATAATTATTCCTTCAATATGTTCATTGTTTTCGCTTGAAGGAATGGCATTAACTAACTGCATGGTTTTTATTATCCTTTGAATGACAGGTGGTTCTCCTGACATTGAATGATTAACAGAGTTCACAGCCTGGGTAAGGGCTCGAATCACTTGCTGAGCACCCAGATCTTTATTAAACTGAGTAGGTAGTCTTCTTTGCCACTGTCTCCTCAGTCCCAAAGAAAGCCGTGATGTTATCACTCATCAACAGCCTGCTCTGTGTGCCACTCCTGAAGACAATCCCTCAGCTCTTGGGCAATGATTCAGCTGAATCGGTCACTGATGTTGGCTACTTGTTTTGGTCGACCAAGAACACGCTGAAGAGCACATTAACACTTAAACTGTTTCATCTCCAACAAAACCAGGTCACTGCTTTTAGAACAACTCTCTGGAATGAGTATGATGCTGCTCTGAGTTGGTATATGGTATTGGTCTTTGGACCAAGATCAATCAGTTTCCATTTAGAAAATGCAACAAGGAATATTGCTGACTCACAAGGGGAACATCACAATGGGGTTAATCACTTCTGCTTGGCTTTATTTTTCCCACCAGTGCCAGTACATATTTCAGTTCCACGCATCAGACTGTTTTCTAAACTTAAATGCACAAAAATATGAATAAATAAACATTAATATATTAACGTAAATCAGCAATAACATAAAATGCCTTGCAAAAAGAAAACATGATTCAATTCATACACTGTAATCAAACAATCTCAAGTAACTTTGTACACAGTCACACCACTGAAAGCAGCAAGAAGAGGAACAAAGAAAAACTGCTGCTCCAATAAAGCAACCCTTATTAGAGGCCACTAATTTGAGTCACTACAGAGCAGGGGTCTCCAACCATACTCCCAGAGAGCTACCGTCCTGCAACACAACTGAAGCAGCGAGTCAAGATGTTCGGGGTTACTTGATAATTACAGGCAGATGTATTGGCGCAAGAAAACGGGAACCTGATGTCGCAATGCTGTGCGTTGTGGGATTTTTAAGACTCAGCATCTACAGTTGAGACTGAGTTTAAGTGAATGTAGACATTTGATATTATATTATTTTTATATTATTAAACCTAAGAATGCATTGGAATGGTCAGTGCTTACTGTATCATCAGTTACCATCACCTTTCTCACAGCCGGTGTTGGAAAAAGTGTAATTTACAGCTCTGTAGTGTGAAAGCAACACAATGGAACTTGGTGAAAATGAAAGTGAATTTATTCAGTAAGGTAAAATACTCAAAACGTGGATTTATAAATTATTTATATAGATTTCTTATATATTTTAGATATGTTGATTTGCAATGAACTGCAAGCACTGACACAACCCTTATTTGGTCATGGAACATCAATCAATATACTTCAAAATAATTGACCACCATACTATAACATGTTATGAATCTCATACTTACATTTAGGCATTTAGCAGACGCTTTTGTCCAAAGCGATTTAAAAATGAGGACAATAGAAGCAGTCAAAACCAACAAAAGAGCAATGATATGGAAGTGCTGTGACAAGCCTCGGTTAGCTTAACGCAGTACACACAGCAAGGTTTTTGTTTTATTATAAATAAAAAGAAAACAAGTAAATAGATTAGAAAAAGAATAGACAACGTTAGTGTTAGAGGATTATTTTTAAATAAAAAGAAAACGAGTACATAGACTTGAAAAGATTTGAGCTTACTAGTGTTAGAGGCTCTATTTTTTTTTTAAATAAAAAGAAAGCAAGTATTATAAAGAGTGCAAGTGTTTTTTTATAAATAGATAAAAACAAAATGCGTAGATAGATTAGAATTAGAATAGAGAGTGCTAGTGTTAGAGGGTCAAGTATAGATGAAAGAGATGTGTTTTTAGCCGTTTCTTGAAGATGGGTAAGGACTCAGCTGCTGGGATTGATTTGGGC
>NW_015506765.1:57659-81450 GCF_001515645.1 Sinocyclocheilus grahami
AAGCGACGTTCACTTGCAGAACGCAAGCTTCTAGAGGCACATAACTCTGAAGTAATGAATTTAGGTAAAGGGGTGCAGAGCCAGTGGTGGTTTTGTAGGCAAACACTAATGCCTTGAATTTTATGCAAGCAGCTATTGGTAGCCAGTGCAAACTGATAAACAGAGATGTGACATGCATTCTTTTCAACTCGTTAAAGATTAATCTTGCTGCCGCGTTCTGGATTAGTTGTAGAGGTTTTATAGAAGTGGCTGAAAGACCTGCCAAGAGAGCATTGAGAGAGCAACTACAGACACTTTCTCAATCTGAGACAGGTCAGTGTACATCTTTCTGCATTAATGGTGCCCTCACAGATTTCTCCAGAGTTACCCATGCCATGGGCATTGACACACTCCCATACCATGACAGATGCCGGCTTTTGGATCCGACGCTGATAACAGTTTGGATGGTCCTCTTCCTCTTTGGACTGGAGAACACAACGGAAATGTTGTCTTGCTGGACGACAAAACATGATTCCACTGAGCTACTGTCCGTCTCAGATGAGATCGAGCCCAGAGAAGTCAACGGGGTTTCTGGACAGTGTTGATCTATGGCTTCTGCTTTGCATAGTAAAGGCTTAATTTGCATCTGTGGATGCAGCGGTGAACGGTGTTCACTGACAAAGGTTTACCAAAGTATTCCTGAGCCCATGTCAGGATATCCATTACAGACTCATGACGGTTTTTGAGACAGTGATGTCTGAGGAAATGGAGATCACGTGCATTTACCCTCTACGCACCGAGATTCTGCTGCATTCCTTGAATCTTTTTATTATATTGTGCACTGTAGAAGGTGAACTGCCCAAATTCCTACCAATTTGTGTTTGGGGAATGTTGCACTGATGCAGCTGTTTGGCGAGCCTTTTTTGGATGCTCCTTATGATTACATGATTTCCTCCCCTATTTCACATCACATTCTTATTTCTACTTGTCACATCACTATTTGGAACATGTTGCAGTCTTCAGATTTGAAATGAGTGTACCTTTTAAAAAATACATTAAATTCACAAAGTAAAACTTCAAGTAATGTGTTAATAATGTGTTTGCAATATAGTACAGGGTGACAGGTCATTTTCAAATTGTAATTTTTGCATTATCCATATACTGTCCCACCTTTTTTGGAATTGGGGTTGTGCATGGCATGATTGAGTTGACATTCTGACAGTATAAATGTCTGACAAGATTTAACAAATTTGATGTATACATTTATACAGAATATGTTGTGAGAGTTTGCAGACAGAATCAATCAATCAATCAAGAAAGAAAGAAAGAAAGAAAGTGGGCTCTTTGCACAATAGCTTTCAGTCAGTATTTTGTATTTAATTATATGCGCCACAACTGACTGGAATCATAGATGAACCATGATTAGATGATTGAAGTAATTATCCATGGGTGTTTTTAGGGTAACTAAAACAGGGTTATAAGTTAATTATAGATGTAAATACAGGAATGTATTTTTAAATGAAAGTACAATGTAAATACATGTACACAATAAGTGCACTGTATTAAATTACTAATTAAAATATAAGTACATAAGTAATTAAAGACTAGTTAAATACAATAGTAAAGCAAAAACAACATCTCCCTGGAGAATGTGTTTCATCACGAGCACAGATCAGGCAACACTGAGAGATAAATAGCAGAAGTAGGAATTTAAAAAAGCAGCAGAAAGCTGTTCACACCCCCACAGGAAACTACAGACATAATAAATGAGTCAGTGTGAGCTGACAGAAACAGAGAGTACAACGCCTCAGATACAAGAACAAGAATATTAATATATATATATATATATAAAACAAAAAAATCAAAATCAAAACTGTTTCAAAGGTGATGTGCTTCCCAAGCGAGAGGCTGGAGTGATGTAGATGGTGAGAAACAGAGTTTATCTGCTTTGAGTTGAGAGCACATGTTGATGGACTGATGTGTGTTCCTCTCAGAGAGCGCTTCATTTACAAGGTAGGATACTCTTTTAATAATCTTTTCATTGGGTGCAGGTTTAATAGAATTTAAAGACTAGTCTTAATCACAACGTTAAATAGTTTTACACTGTTACTACTACAAGATCGTCTAACAAGATTAGTTTGAATCAAATGATTGAGTTGATTGAGCCAAATGTGTGACGATGTTTGGAGCGAACAGGCTGACATAAAACATGACTCAAGTCTCAAATGACCAGGTCTGTGCTTAGATTCTGGGGTTATTCTACTAGATTCATTTAGACTCTCGGCTGTTACGTCACAATCAACAGAGTCCAGGAAATTCATCTTTTTAGCAACAATTCCACAGTGAATATTTGCCCTCGATGTAACTTCTACACTGTTAACCTTTATGTCCCTTTATATGGAAAGTCATTTACAAGACAGTTTATAACAATATGATTTTAATCAGTCACTTACCTTTCTTAGATCCAAAGAAAAAATACGTTTTTATTGAAATGTTTAACCCTCTGGGGTCTGAGGGTGTTTTGGGGCATATTCATCATACACGTCGTACTAATCAGCAGTTCAAGATATACCTTTCATATTATGTATAACCTGTTTTTTATCTTACTGATTAATCTAATCGTAATATCGGTGTATCTAGATTTTACAAATCAAAATAATTTGGTTATGTGTGTTTGTAGGATTTCAACATGTAACGACTCGTACAGTCTGAAAAGAACTGCATGAATAATAAACGCAGTCAGGTGTGATGATATGTTACTGATACAGAGCACACGTATGAATATGGAAAGTCCCATAGAGAGAAAAATGACACGTTCTCATCGTGAACCGTACACAACACCCACAAACTGACACACAGTATCCGACCCATTGAGGAAAATGGGCTGAACTGTGGCTGCGAGAGGAAGGGGTCTCAGATAGTGTGAGAGAGAGAGAGAGAGGTGAAGAAGACAAGTATGCAAAGCTGCCACGAACACACACACCTCACATTGTGTATCAGTCGGGCAGAAATGCAAATTCTGTGTTCAGAATGTACTGATAGTTTTCCTGTGGGATGAAAACATTCTTAAAATTATGAACAAACGTAAGCGCCGTCATCCACGAACTGGACACATGTTGTAAACGTATCTGTCCACTGGCAAACTCCTCTCGTCTTGTGTCTGCCAAATTCAGAATGAAATGAATGTGCAGCGACATATAGTAACACTTTAGAATACTGATCCATCATTAATGAATAACTACACTGGAACAAATGACTAATGCACTATTAAAGGGTTAGTTCAGCCAAAAATGAAAATTAGCCCATGATTTACTCACGTTCAAAGCATCCTAGCTGTATATGACTTTCTTCTTTCAGATGAATACAATCGGAGTTATATTAAAACATTTCCCTGGCTCTCCCAAGCTCTACAATGGCATGGGCGGGGGTTTTGTTCAACAGTCCTAAGTAGTCAAATAAAGCGCGTGCATCCAATAAAACTGTGGAGTTAATAAAGGCCTCCTGTAGAGAATCCATGCGTTTTTGTAAGAAAAATATCCATATTTAAAATGTTATAAATACTTTTCACTTCTTCTTTTTTCTTCTTCTTTTTTTTCATTTTTGGGTGAACTAACTCTTTAACATTTTAGTAACTACTATGAAATAACAAGAAACCCTGATTAGCGAATCAGTAAGTAATAGTGCTCAGTAGACTGTGGTAGTTTACCAACCCACTGTGTTTTCTGCATTTGTTGAAAAGAATAGTAATAAAGTGTGTGGGCATCAGTTATCGTGCCTTCAGTTATTGAGGCCACTGTATGTTTAGCATTCATTTGAAACAAATCTATGGTTTATATGCAGAGAATAATTGTTGTTGAATTATTAGAAAAATACTACACACCTGAGGTGATGATGTGCTCATGAGGGAAATGTATATAGCTTATATCTACATGAGTATTCACTGAACAGTACCAGATGCTCTTGTGAAGTGGAGAAGTCAAAATAATCAGTATGTAGAATGGTGAAATAAACCGTATTATATATTGTTTTCAGTTCTACTTTCTGATAACTGCTGCTGGTATTGCTCATAACGCTTTAGTATAGAGATCAATTCTCACTATTAACTAATTGTTTATTATTAACATACTGGCTGTTTATTAGTGCTTGTGAAGCACATATTCTGCATGAGCATATTCTACATCCCTAATCCTGCGCAGTACCTAAACTTAACAACTACCGCACTAACCAGTAATGTGCAGCAAGTAGAACTAGCCTACAACACTTTTACATGGTTATTTAAAAGGAATCGCACATCTTCTCCATATGAATCACTGTAAAATGTCATCTTTAATTAGAATTTTAACAACTGCATATGTAATATATTCTATGTTTCTTAAAAAATGAGAATGAGAATCAGCTTTATTGGCTAAGTGTGCAACAGTGCACATATAGTCTGTACATCTAGAATCAGCACAGAACATATTATGTTATTAATTATGTATGTGTTCATATTTGATTTGTTAATTATAAACATCATCATCACTTGATAAAGTATTACAAAAAATAAATGTTGTTTGAAGTCCTTCGCTGATCTTCTGACTTCAAGAATCAGCTACCTGTATACTGCACTGAATTTTCACTCCTGATATTCCTGGTCATATTTTATTTACCAGTTTTGCATAATACTAATACTACTACTACTACTAATAATAATAATAATAATAATACACAGTTTGTATTACTTGCTTTGTTGTCATTTTCACAGGCAAGTTGTGTGTCTGATCTCACAACAGATGTTTTCAAACATTTCAGCATGTTTTCAATGTCATTAGTACAAGACACAAAAACTGCCTTTCACAGCACAAAACAAGTGTTTCAGCCTATATAAATTGTGTGTGTGTGTGTGTGAGTGTGTGTGTGAGTGTGTGTGTGTGTGCATGTTTATGTGGTTTATGAGGACACAAATTTGTATAATAACATGGGTATGACAGGTATTACAACGAGAAGGTGATTTATGAGGACGTTTTCAGTGTCCCCGTAATTCAAAAGGCTTATAAATCACACAGAATGGAGTGTATTGAAAATCTGAAATAGCAGAAAGTCTCCTGTGAGGGGTAGGTTTAGGGGTAGGGTTGGTGTAGGGCAATAGAATATACGGTCTGTACAGTATAAAAACCATTACGCCTATGGAGAGTCCCCACTTTCACAAAAACAAACCTGTGTGTGTGTGTGTGTGTGTGTGTGTGTGAGTGTGCGTGTGTGTGTGTGCGTGTGTGAGTGTGTGTGCGTGTGTGTGTGACTGATCTTCTGACTTCAAGAATCAGCTACCTGTATACTGCACTGAATTTTCACTCCTGATATTCCTGGTCATATTTTATTTACCAGTTTTGCATAATACTACTACTACTACTAATAATAATAATAATAATACACAGTTTGTATTACTTGCTTTGTTGTAATTTTCACAGGCAAGTTGTGTGTCTGATCTCACAACAGATAGTCAAAAATTCACTGTTTTCAAACATTTCAGCATGTTTTCAATGTCATTAGTACAAGACACAAAAACTGCCTTTCACAGCACAAAACAAGTGTTTCAGCCAATATAAATTGTGTGCGAGTGCGTGTGTGTGTGTGTGTGTGAGTGTGTGTGTGTGTGCGTGTGGTGTTCACTTGGATGGGTGAAATGCAGAGCACACAATCTGAGTATGGGACACTGTACTGTGTCACATCACTTTCACTTCACTTTTGATAACACACTGGATTGATACTAAATAAAAAACTTAATGGATTTTATGTCAGTTACGTAAGTTAGGTAATGTAAGTGTGTTTTCTATAGTGGCAACTGTAGCCTACACAAACAATGATTACGTGGACTGAAAATATGCTTAACTGTAATGAAAGCACGAGATTAGGTTTTAAAACATGGACTAGCAGCATTACTACAGTGAGCAGTGTGGAGTTTTGAAAATGTACCTCTAATTTGAAAACTGCACCAAAACGGAGGAAAAAAACACTAATAGTCTCAAAATACAATTGGCTCAAAACAGGATGGACTCAGAAAAGACGCGATTGAGTGCCAGCATGTCACCTGCTGCATAAACGCACATCTTACTGCATGCACAAATATGCCTCTGTTTGTACAAAATGCTTCACGTTCATTACTTCTGACTTTTGCAAACACAAGTTGTAGTTAAGTATAGCAGTGTTCAATTGTGAATCTTTCAAATTGATGAGTAGATATACACACATTAATGAACTTATATCTATAGCACTTATACATTCGTAGCTAGATGTGGGTTTCGAAATACTGAAAGCCGTGTTAAGAAAGTCTCAAAATCCAAATAAATCGAAAAGGATGGACTCAGAAAAGACATCGATGAGTACATGTCACACGGTCCACAAATGTCTTGTTGCATGCATACATTATGATACACACATACAAATGAAAACATTTGAATTTACAAACATGTCTACATTTGTACAATTCTATTCACCTTCATTTGGAATTTTGTAGATTAAGGAAATGTGCCGTGTGTGATAAGATGCATTTGCAACATTTGTTCAGGGATAATTGTACATGGGTGTATGGGTCATGCATCGAGACTAATGTCATCCCATATTTCCCTTCTTCTGTGTCTAACTAGAGCATCTCTGCTGTCTTTCAGAACCGGAAACGCTGAAACTACAGCTCTCGAGTGCGTCGCATGTGGAAGTAACAATGTCAGGAGGCTATCTCTGGGACTTTCTCAAGGATCTTTCAAATAACCTGATTTTGAGTAGCTATTTTTGTGTTTCCTAAATGCTGAGAGGTGACAACGTGTGCCATCCCAAATCCACAGTGCTATGCCAAGCTGAACCTTTGCGGAGTTAGCCGGAGGACTCTCGAGTTACACGAGAGGAAGATGAATGCTTGCAATAACACTACTGAGCACCAAGAACCCTCAATACAAAAATATCAGCATCAGATCTACGCCGTCTTCTACACTGTGATTCTCGTTCCTGGACTGATCGGCAATGTCCTCGCGCTCTGGGTTTTTTACGGCTACATAAAGGAGACAAAGAAGGCTGTGATATTCATGATCAACCTGGCCATCGCCGATCTGCTGCAGGTGCTATCACTACCTCTGCGCATTTACTACTATTTGAACAACTCGTGGCCTTTCGGTGATGCCGCCTGCCTGCTCTGTTTCTATCTGAAATACGTCAATATGTACGCCAGCATCTACTTCCTGGCTTGCATCAGTGTGAGACGCTGCCACCTCATTATCCAGCCGCTGCATTGCGGCGCCACCAAGAGACGGAGGGAGCGTGGCTTGTGTTTAATCGGGTGGGCACACAATCTGAGTATGGGACACGTCACTTTCACTTCACTTTTGATAACACACTGGATTGATACTAAATAAAAAACTTAATTGTTAATTGTGTTTTACTTAAATTTAACTTAATTGTGTCTAACTAGAGCATCTCTGCTGTCTTTCAGAACCGGAAACGCTGAAACTACAGCTCTCGAGTCGCATGTGGAAGTAACAATGTCAGGAGGCTATCTCTGGGACTTTCTCAAGGATCTTTCAAATAACCTGATTTTGAGTAGCTATTTTTGTGTTTCCTAAATGCTGAGAGGTGACAACGTGTGCCATCCCAAATCCACAGTGCTATGCCAAGCTGAACCTTTGCGGAGTTAGCCGGAGGACTCTCGAGTTACACGAGAGGAAGATGAATGCTTGCAATAACACTACTGAGCACCAAGAACCCTCAATACAAAAATATCAGCATCAGATCTACGCCGTCTTCTACACTGTGATTCTCGTTCCTGGACTGATCGGCAATGTCCTCGCGCTCTGGGTTTTTTACGGCTACATAAAGGAGACAAAGAAGGCTGTGATATTCATGATCAACCTGGCCATCGCCGATCTGCTGCAGGTGCTATCACTACCTCTGCGCATTTACTACTATTTGAACAACTCGTGGCCTTTCGGTGATGCCGCCTGCCTGCTCTGTTTCTATCTGAAATACGTCAATATGTACGCCAGCATCTACTTCCTGGCTTGCATCAGTGTGAGACGCTGCCACCTCATTATCCAGCCGCTGCATTGCGGCGCCACCAAGAGACGGAGGGAGCGTGGCTTGTGTTTAATCGGGTGGCTCATCGTGTGTCTGGGGTGCCTTCCCTTCCCTCTTCTGCGAAAACCCAACACCAACTCAGCCCAACCCACACGCTGCTTCTCTGAGCTGCCCATGACGCCGCTCAGCAAAGTGCTAGGAGTGTCCCTGCAATAACACTACTGAGCACCAAGAACCCTCAATACAAAAATATCAGCATCAGATCTACGCCGTCTTCTACACTGTGATTCTCGTTCCTGGACTGATCGGCAATGTCCTCGCGCTCTGGGTTTTTTACGGCTACATAAAGGAGACAAAGAAGGCTGTGATATTCATGATCAACCTGGCCATCGCCGATCTGCTGCAGGTGCTATCACTACCTCTGCGCATTTACTACTATTTGAACAAATCGTGGCCTTTCGGTGATGCCGCCTGCCTGCTCTGTTTCTATCTGAAATACGTCAATATGTACGCCAGCATCTACTTCCTGGCTTGCATCAGTGTGAGACGCTGCCACCTCATTATCCAGCCGCTGCATTGCGGCGCCACCAAGAGACGGAGGGAGCGTGGCTTGTGTTTAATCGGGTGGCTCATCGTGTGTCTGGGGTGCCTTCCCTTCCCTCTTCTGCGAAAACCCAACACCAACTCAGCCCAACCCACACGCTGCTTCTCTGAGCTGCCCATGACGCCGCTCAGCAAAGTGCTAGGAGTGTCCCTGGTGACATTCGCGGAGATGGTGGGCTTTCTGCTGCCGCTGGGTATCGTGGTGACCTGCTCGTGGCTGACGGCGGCGAGTCTGCGGCAGAAGACCTGCGTGCTGCAGGACACCGGAGAAAAGCACAAGGCGCTCAAGATGGTGCTGAGCTGTGCTGGTGTGTTCCTGGTGTGTTTCGTGCCCTACCACATCACCTTTCCTTTAGACTTCTTGGCCAAATCAAACTGCGACGTCAGCTCTGCTTTTAAGAACGCCGTGCTGCACGTTCATCCGGTCACCCTGTGTTTAGCGAGTCTGAACTGCTGTCTGGACCCAATCATGTACTACTTCACCACTGATGAGTTCAAGCGGCGTCTGTCCAGGCCAGAGTTTCACGAAAGTTTGCCGTTACAGCACAGAACTTCTTTCTCCACAAATGCTAGTCTAAACCAGACAGATGAAGCACGGGGATGTTGTTTTAAGCCACAAAAAAAAGCTTTCTGTGTGTACAATTGATGTACTCGGAACATTTTTCTTCAGAAATTCATGAGAGATCTTCATTCTGCTCTTGAAGATCTGGGAACGGGCAAAAAGGCATTTATTTAACCCCAAAACAGGAATATTGTGAAATATTATCATATTTCTAATTTTCTATTTGAATATGTATATTAAACTGTAATGTATTTCTGTGATGCGCAGCTGTATTTTCAGCATCATTACCCCAGTCTTCAGTGTCACGTGATCTTCAGAAATCATAATAATATGCTGATTTGCTGCTTATTGCTCAAGAAATATTTCTGATTATTACCACAGCAAAGTGCTAGGAGTGTCCCTGGTGACATTCGCGGAGATGGTGGGCTTTCTGCTGCCGCTGGGTATCGTGGTGACCTGCTCGTGGCTGACGGCGGCGAGTCTGCGGCAGAAGACCTGCGTGCTGCAGGACACCGGAGAAAAGCACAAGGCGCTCAAGATGGTGCTGAGCTGTGCTGGTGTGTTCCTGGTGTGTTTCGTGCCCTACCACATCACCTTTCCTTTAGACTTCTTGGCCAAATCAAACTGCGACGTCAGCTCTGCTTTTAAGAACGCCGTGCTGCACGTTCATCCGGTCACCCTGTGTTTAGCGAGTCTGAACTGCTGTCTGGACCCAATCATGTACTACTTCACCACTGATGAGTTCAAGCGGCGTCTGTCCAGGCCAGAGTTTCACGAAAGTTTGCCGTTACAGCACAGAACTTCTTTCTCCACAAATGCTAGTCTAAACCAGACAGATGAAGCACGGGGATGTTGTTTTAAGCCACAAAAAAAAGCTTTCTGTGTGTACAATTGATGTACTCGGAACATTTTTCTTCAGAAATTCATGAGAGATCTTCATTCTGCTCTTGAAGATCTGGGAACGGGCAAAAAGGCATTTATTTAACCCCAAAACAGGAATATTGTGAAATATTATCATATTTCTAATTTTCTATTTGAATATGTATATTAAACTGTAATGTATTTCTGTGATGCGCAGCTGTATTTTCAGCATCATTACCCCAGTCTTCAGTGTCACGTGATCTTCAGAAATCATAATAATATGCTGATTTTCTGCTTATTGCTCAAGAAATATTTCTGATTATTACCAAGGCTTTAGTGCTTCCTATGTTTTTGTGGCAATCATGTGTGCCGCACACTAGGGATGGGTGAGTAGATCCTGAAATATCGATACTGATGCCAGTTTTAAGGTAAGGTAAACTTTATTGTGCCACATGTGTAGACACAAATATAACCTAATAAGTTGCAATTAAGGTGTATTAAATGTTAAAATGTGTTTCAAATATAAAGTTAAGTGGGTATAATTACCCATTGCACTCTTAGTAATTTAACAATTTAATTAATTACATAATTTAAAAGTTCAGTTTAGAAGTATCACATCAGTATCGATATCAATGATACTGGCCTTTAAATGTATTGGTATCATATCGAAAACCAAATAAGTGGTGAGGCCCATCGCTAGCGCACACGTCCTGAAAACTGAAGCCAAGGCATCTTGATCTCCGTCTGGTGGCTGACTGCAGTACAGGTCATAAACACCGCCCTCGTCCCGTAAACGAACCGTACCTCAGCCAAACTAAATATCTCATCACACTTTAAAGAAGATGGTTTACATCATTTAAGTTAGTTCTTGTTATGCTAATGTATGTTCAAGCGTTCGTTTTTCTAATATTTATGTACAAGTCATGTACAAATGTGTTAATCACAAATTAAGACAAAATTCAAAAATCATCAGGCTAGCTCATTTCACTGACAATGTTTCATTTGAGTGACAATATTTAAAGTTATTCCTCCAACCCATTGATTCATGACATACACTTGTCTCTTGTCCTTCCAGCCTGTTCATATGAAAGAGAAAAGCAAAAAGCTCACAGCAAGGCACAAGGCTCAGAGTGGACTCTAGTGTACTACTATAGTGTACTACTGTATATATTTGTGCTGTCAAATGATTAAATTTTTAATCAGATTAATCACACCCTTTTCTGTGATTAATCACACACTTATTATGAAATTAAGCATATACCATTTATCTTTTTTAAACAAGTTCATTTTGTCATCATTTGCTATATCCAGCAAAGTAAACCAACAGACCAGACTGAAGGGTGATTCTTACAAAACTGTATTTTCTGAAAGCTTATTTCAAGATCAATTTAGATGTCTTTCCAAAAGAAGGAAACTTGGAGACTACAAAAGGACACCAAAGAATCAAATGGTAAGAGCAGTTCATACATTTGATACATTTATGCACATCAAAGCACTCATGGGAAAGAAATACTGAAACTTGTCAGAATTGTATAGTATGTGTACAGTAGACAAGTCAAGTTGTAATACCGAACAGGACCACATGGAGACGCAAATAAAAACACCAACCGTCTTGAGCTGGCTGCATATTCCTATATTACACAGATCCATTCAGAATGACTAAACACAGTAACATTCACATGACAAATCAAAACATTGTGTGGAAACAACAAGAATGCACAGAAATGTGTCTGTGCATGAATACAATGTGTGATCTCATACACGGTTTGTTTGCGCATCAATATGTCAGACTCACATGTGTTTACTGTACGACTCCTGTACGTGACCGCATCGTCTTTACCGTTATTGCAATCCTCAACCGTCAAACCTTTACTAGAGAGAAGCTGGTTTGCTTTATCCAGCTGAGAAAACATATTTTGCTTATCATACAGCGGAGGGATGTTTTGACGTTTCGTTCAGTCTGTATTTCACACAGTGCGACACGTGAGGGAAACAATCACAGAATATGACAGAGCTCGTGTTTTAAAGGGCAACTATTATGCAAAATGTACTTTTACATGTTGTTTGAACATACTGTACATGTGTGTTGGCAGTGTGTGTACACAACCACCCTATAATGATTAAAATTCACCTGCTCCTTTTTTTTAATCCCCATAAATAATAAGCAATGTCTCAGAACAAGCCAATCACAGAATCCGTAAACTGTGATGTCCATTTTACAAGCCCCGCCCACGGCTGTTGATTGACACTGCCGTATTAGCAGAGACCCCGCCCTGAGCGAGCTGCACACAATCCGCCACGTATATACTGTATATATATATATATATATATATATATATAAAATATTACAATATAACATTTCTGTAATCTATATAACCTACCAGTCAACAGTTTTTGAACAGTAAGATTTTTTATGTTTTCTCTTCTGCTCACCGAGCCTGCATTTATTTGATCCAAAGTACAGCAAAATCAGTAATGTTGTGAAATATTTTTACTATTTAAAATAACTGCTTTCTATTTGAATATATTTTAAAATGATTTCTGTGATGCGCAGCTGTATTTTCAGCATCATTCCTCCAGTCTTCAGTGTCACATCCTTCAGAAATCAGTATAATATGCTGATCTGCTGCTCAACAAACATTTTTTAATTATTATTATTAGTATTATTATTAATGTTTTTTGAGCAGCTAATAAGAATATCAGAATGATTTCTGAAGGATCGTGTGACTGGAGTAATTATGCAAAAAATTTAGCTTTGAAATCACAATAAATTACATTTTTAAATATATTCAAATAGAAAGCAGTTATTTTAAATAGTAAAAATATTTCACAACATTACTGATTTTGCTGTACTTTGGATCAAATAAATGCAGGCTTGGTGAGCAGAAGAGACTTCTTTAAAAAAACATTAAAAATCTTACTGTTCAAAAACTGTTGACTGGTGTATAGTCAACTTAAATTTTTCTCTTATTTCTAGCTTTTAATTGGCTTAGAAATCAGATAACTGCTGGACAATAACCAATAATAATGATTTGTTTATACTACAAACACTTTTATCACGTAAGGCAGAATAGTTTCCATACTGTAATAAATGCTATGTCAGCTAGCACTGCATTGTTCATATACTTTATTTATTACCTGGTGATGACTTGACAAACACAAATAAACCATATTGTCGCAATCGTATGTTTAATGTCTTCATGTTTCCAAACGTTTCTGTTTATCTGAAAACAACTGTTTTCACACAGCGATAGCTGGACGCTTTTGTCCATATTAGGAATCTCCTGGTACAACTTTCTGCACGAGAGCGCCTCCGGCTTCGAGTATGAATGAAACACACACTGCACGAGTGTTTAGCGCTCGGGATGTTCATCTTGCCTTATTATGGGTCTGAATAAAACATCAGATCATGCACAGACTATCCTGTCTCTTTTAATTTAAATCTATATTCACACCAGCTCTTGCAATCCTCTATGTGAACACACTTGCCAGAAAAAGTGCGCGGGACGAATTTACGTGATATTAAAAGTGGGGGGTGGACACGTCCCCCACGTCCCCTGCATAATCTACGCCCCTGCTATAGACGTTATTCAACCCAGAGCAGTCAGTGATTTTCTGTTTTTATTTTATTGTTTGGGTCATATTATCAGCATAGACAGCAGTATAGGCTCTGTATATTACGCTGCTGTCACTTAATACACAGATCTAATATAAACATGCGATTTCTTTCCCAGCTGTTTACTTTCACAGACACAACCGACTGTTTTTGAAAATCTAGCTGTGTTTTTATCAGAGGTGTAAAGAGTACCTGAAAACCATACTTGAGTAAATGTACAGATAGCTTACAGTGAAAATTAAAATACAATACAATTTTATTTATTTAACACAATTTAAAAACAACTAAGGACGTTTCTTCTTCTGGAGATATTCACAATGCGGTAAGCAACGCATTTCCAATTGCAACATAGACAGGAACGGGGGATCAGGAATCTTGTACCCTCCGTGACTTGAATCAGAAACCGTTTCTACGGTCCTTCGTAGATCAAGAAGAAATGAGCGATCATAAGCAAGCACTGTGGTAACGTTTTGTGCAGACGTGCACACAGACAAGACAAATATACTCAGCAAAGAGAACACCAAGCGACGGCTTGCCAAACACCACACTGGCGCCATCTTGCCTGTGTGACTACGGGACTCCTGAATATCTGCTTATCAAATTTGAAGTTATTATCAAACCAAACCCCCCACGTTTCTGACACATGTGGTACAGTACGGTGACAGAGATGTAGTTTCGAAATTGTGTACACATTGTTCATTGGGACCAAACACAATGAATTCAGTTTTACTCTCATTGAGGCACAAAAAATTAGTTGCAAGCTAAAGTTTTAGTTCATCCAAACAATCCAATATAGGCTTAATGGCATGCTTATGACCACGCCAGGGAATATAAAAGGGAATATAAATTTGGGTCTCATCTGCATATAAGGTGGAAAGAGACCCCATATTTGTTAAAGATAAACCATAGAGGACGCATATAAAGGGAGAACAATACTACACCAAGAATCGATCCCTGAGGTACACCAGATCTTAAGTGTACCTCAGAGGAGGAACGATGCCTAATAGTGACAACATACCTCCTATCAGTAAGATATGACCTAAACCACTGTAATACTGTGCCCTGTAAACCAACACAAGCCTCAAGACGAGATATAAGAATATCATGGTTGACCAGATCAAAGGCAGAGCTAAGGTCTAACAGAACCAGAGCCATACACTGGCTAGAATCCCTAATCAACATGATATCATTTAAAACTCTTAAGAGGGCTGACTCCATGCTGTGGCAAGATTTAAAACCAGACTGAAATTTTTCATAAATAGAATTGTGAGACAAATAAGATCGAAGTTGATTTAAAACACCTTTCTCTAGAATTTTAGATTAAAAAGGCAAATTTGAAATGGGACGAAAATTAGTCAACAATGTGGAGTCCAGGTTTTTTTGTTTTTTAAGATGTGCTTGCACTGTGGCAATTTTGAAGTCATGAGGAACAGTCCCAGTTTGGAGACATGTACTAATAAGAGACAACAAGTCAGGGCCAACAGTGTCAATAATCTGCCCAAAAAAACGTGATGGAATAACATCCTGGGGACACTGTGGGTGTCAGGCTAGACATAGTCTTGATCAAGGTGTTCAGGTTAACAGACTAAGTGGAACCAGAGTGTGGAACATCAACCAATTCATATGACGATATTGACATTGTAGACGTGATTTGAGAAACCTTATCATTACAATAATTAGCGAAATTCTCACACAGAGTGACAGATGCCTCAGGAAAAAGGTTGAAATTTGGATGAAGAGCAGACTCAATGGTAGAAAATAAAATATGTGGCTTATGGCTGTTTTGTATAATTCACTCTGAAAAATATCTACACTTTGCAGCCTCAGCAGCTCGCTGAAATGCAGAGAGAGTCCCATAAAATTTCATATGAAACTTGTAGTTTGTCTTTTTTCCACTTACGTTCTGCCCTTCTACAAGTCTGTCTAAGGGAACGAGTGATAACATTATGCCAAGGTATTGGATTATGCTTATGTTTTTCACCTTTAGCGGTGCGATCAAATTTAAAATATTGGAACAATTATTATTGAAAATACTAAAATGTTCATTAACATCCAAGTGACAGGTGATACAGTACATCCAGTACAATCCAGTTCATATCCTGATTAGCACCTAATAGTTCATATTTAGAGGAATTCTTCACTTGAGGCATCAGTAAATATAGAGTCTAGCATGGCAATGATGATTGACTTGGGATATTTCCATCAAATGACACAGGGAACAGTATGGGCAGATGGTCAGATATGCCAGCATCCACAATTTGTATATCCAACATTGACAGACCATGAGATAAAAATCAAGTCCAAAGTATGCCCCTGAACATGAGTAGGTCCAGACACCCATTGCACAAAATCAAAAGAATCGAGTAAGCTAAGAAAGTTTTTTGAAAGTGGTTTAGAGTCACAGCACACATGGATGTAAAAGTCTCCTAGTATTAAAATCCTGTCATAACTAGGGATGCGCCGATCCGATATTCATATCGGGTATCGGCTCCGATACTGCCATTGTTCTCGGATCGGGTATCGGTAAGAGAGAACCGATCCAAATCCGATATATATATATTTTTTTCTCGATTGTGCGAATTATTCTGTGATAGCTTAATGTGAGCTACATATGAATATTTAAGTCCTTACATTAAAGTTCACACAAACTCTTTTCTCCGCTGTGGCTGTCAGTCATTCGTTCAGCTTTAAACCCTGATCGCGTTCGGTTACAGCAGTCAGCTCGTAAAGCTCTCTCCAACATCATTCTGTGTTCCCTTCCCATTATACTGGATTTGTAAATACATGTCTATGATTTTGCAAAAAGGACTTTATCTTCTTGCCGGAGTTTAATGTTTTGTTACTGGCTACCGGGTGTCTGTGAGAACAAAACACGGGCATAGAAAATACTATAAATTGTTTTTAACTTGCACAGTAACTGTAATTTAAAACTGTTAAAAGAAAGGCTCAATAACTGTTGCACAGATATAATACACTACGCATCAATTTCTCTTCACTTTGTGCTTTGCAGTTTTTAACACGAAGCGCTTACGATGTGCGCATCCGGTGTGCAGGCTGTGATGCCAGGTTGCTTCAGGCTTCAAGCGCATCATTCTGCACACTGGATGCGCACAGTAAGCGCTTCGTGCTCATAGACTGTATAAAAACAGTTTAACATTTTACCATTTAGTGCAACACTTTTATTTATTCCCCACAAAATATTGTTTTTCACTAAATGTTTGGATTTCTAAAATTGTGCACTGATTTTTCTAGAATAACTTTTGCTATCTATGTATTTATAGATTTGTGAGGAGAGCAATCACGTTTATTTCCTGAAACCAAAATGAAACTGAACACCTTAAAATTGCAACAACAACATCCTTCAAAAATGTTGCTTCAGTTAAACGGATAGATACAATAATGTTAAGTAAAATTAAAAAGTCAAAGTCTTCTTGCACTGGATGTGCTGGTTTCAGCTGCAGTCATGTCCTCATCTCATATACAAAACACCTGTGAATCTACTTGCTAAGGAACTCACATCCACGTAATGTAGCCTTGTTGACAAGTTTAGGTGAGTACGTGCAAAACGCACAAGATATAGTAGTGCCCTGTAGCAGGCAGTGTCACGTCTTTTGTAGCAGAAATAAACAGCAGCAGAACAAGCTAGGTCCATGCAAAATGTAATGTGTAACTGTAACACTCATTTCAAATGTAGTGGAGTAAAGAGTACAGATACTCATTCAATAATGTAGTGGAGAATAAAAGTGGCTAATTTCTTTGATACTCAGTAAAACTTCAAAGTATCCGAAAAGATACTCAAGTACAGTAATTAATTACATTTACTCAAATACTTTACACCTCTGGTTTTTTAACATAAACGTGTATTTGACAGTTTAAGCACAATAAGACATGGAAGAGAAGTTAGTTTAGTACTCACATGCCGTGTGACAGACACTTTCTGTGCGCAAGCTTTGGATGTGCGCTCTCAGAAAACCCTATATCAGAAGTTTAAACTGATATGGCTTTAAAATGCATGTTTTCAGCGAGATAGACATGATAATCAAAACCAAACAGATGTTTTTAGCAGAGTATCTGAGGTACGAGCTGTAAAGGCGCAGCTCTATTCTGGAAAAGGGGGCGGGGAGCAGCAGCTCATTTGCATTTAAAAAGACATGCATGAAAACAGCTTGTTTCTGCTTCCACTCAAAATAGGCATTTTCAGAATGATATAATAAATGATCTGTGGGAGATTTTGAGCTGAAACTTCACAGACACATTCTGGGGACACCAGAGACTTATATTACATATTGTAAAAAGGGGCATAATAGGTGCCCTTTAAAGCGAAACACACTGGAATTAATAATTCACTGAAAATGCAACACAAGTCTCTGCTCTCTCTGGCATCTCTGATGTAATCAGCCGGGTTTGTTTGACTGATTGTTTGAATGCATTCAAATAGAAATTGTGTTTCACTAATTTTGTGTTAATCGCGTCAAATTATTTGAATGTGTTAACGCTTTTTAAATCAATCGCATGCATTAATGCACACATCACTGACAGCCCTAATATATATATAGGGGTTGAAGATATCTTATTTCAACCACGGAGAGACATCAACACACATATTTTTCAAGTTTAAGTCCATTGAAGTTAATCTGCTCTCCTGTCTGATTTGTTTGTCGGACAAGTTGGCGGATTCAGCATCATGATTGGTCAGATCACCTGTCAATCAAGCTCTTTGCGAAGTCAATTGCGAGCCACCCAGAATCTCTCTGGGCCATACCTTCCCCAGTCGATGAGATGATCTCAAGACTGTGTGCACCATCCCATTATGTAGGGCTTGTCTGTCACACCAGGCTCTGAGGAAAGGGAGGTGATGTTTGAGTAAGAACAGACATGGAGTCCTGTGATAATGTAAGGGTAAGTTTAACCTATACATAACTGCATTCATGTTGTTTCTGTATGATGAAAGGGACTCAACTTACAGCAGGGCATTCGGAGCCAGATGTCCTTAATGGACAGACAGACTCTAGAGCCCTTGTGCCCCAGTCTGTATTTGACCGCGATCAGAAATGAATGAATCTGGATAGACCGGTGGAGATCTGGAAGAATGTTTTATAGAGTGACCAAACTTTCTGGACCCCTGGATCAGCTGTGTGTCTTTGAGCAGAAGAACACGCTCTGGTGGACCAGTCTTGTTATGAGGGTGTTCTGCCGTTGCAGGAGGTGCAGATCTTGACTATATGAAGGACATTACGGATTCTTGGAAGCATCAGGCCAATTTAGCAAAGATTGTGATGCATTCGGTGCAGAGTCTGAAGCTTCATCATCTATGGACTTTCCTGCAGGGCTGCATCCCAAAGTATATATCCAAATCTATTTAAGACAAGTTAGATGCGAAAACTGTACAGAAGAATAATAATAACTAGAATGTTGTGAATAAAATGTGCAATACACGGCACTAGGCAGCTGCTATACGACACCCTTGTGTGAGATTGATTAACTATATCATATCATTAGAAATATTAAAAAAGCGAGAACTCATGGGACGGCGGGGCACAAGGGATGAAAACACAGCAGAGGCCGCTACTGAAGCGTGGTTACAGACGATAGTTTATTAGCGCGAATGTCAGTAACTATCACTAAAACTCACCCCCTTCTAAAAAACAAAACCAAAAACCCACGACAATAAAAAGACGAATATCTTTAATGTCTTTAGAGCAGGAAATATTTTGATTCATTGAATACAAATGTTCTAAAGGACGGTTACAAAAATTAAGCAGTTTTTTCATTGCTGGATATTTAACTGGTTGAGCAAAAAAAAGGCCAAGGCTGCTTGAGGTCTCCGAGTCGTCATCAGGAGATAAACAGGAATTGTATTACAACACTCTTCACTTGTTAGCTCTTCTTTGAACAAGGCTTTGTTTTAACATGCTGATTCCTCATATGGGTGCTTTTTAAACGAGTCTTTGTTACTGCTGCAGCTCATTAGCTGTGAGTATAACGAGCACACTTCCCTCAGCCCTGCACACCATCTGAGGCACCCACAGCTTTCTCACCTCACAGATGTGACTCGACCACACACACACACACATGATGTGAAGCTGACATTCACCACAACCCTTCTGTACTGCAGCATGACTGCAAGACTACACTTCATGCCTGTACAAGGATTCAACGCATGCAAAACCACTGCAGATCTTCAGAAAACACAAGACGACAGGCTTTTGTTTTTACAAAATATAGAACAAAAATGTGTTGACAAAGCACTGCTGACAAACAAGACAGTTTCACACAATTAAGCTTGGCTGACCAAGTACAAAGGAAACAAATGGTTTATACAAATAAATTCAGCACAATTAATACAATTTACCAAATATTAGAAAAGTGTAAATCAAATAAAAGATCCGATATCTCGTCTTGCAATAGAATATGATAATATGATCCATCAGTCTTGTATTTTCAGAATACTCCTCTTCTCTATATCATTCATTTCCTTCAAAATTAGAGAAACATTGTAACGAAGTTCCTGGAACTTGACAACTGGAACCTAGAAGAGAGAAGAAAACCAGATCAAAGCAATTTTATTTTTTCCAGTAGCTTTTCAATGAAAAAACTCTGATAACTGGTCAAGTAGACTCTTGTTTTTGATACATCTGTAAACATCAGATGATATAATCTAGCTAAATGTCTTCTACACGTTTCAGTGATTGCTACATACTCTGAAATCAAACCGAATTGAAGAAAGATTACCTCGAATCGATGCAAATGGCCATCAGACAGTTTCATCTGCATGAGAATGGAGGGCTGCAAAGCTCGAGACAGCGAGCTAAATATCACACAAACATTAATAATGATCAATCATATGTTGCTCATGTGCTTCACATTAAATATACACATCTGCACAACTAATCAAACACAAATAACAACCATGCTCATGGTTAGAGCTGCTGGAGTTAATAGTGATCATTCAGTGTTAGCTACAGATAAGCTTGAGTTTGTATGTGTGGAGAGAATAAGCAGACAGTGCTGTGGCTACATATACCAGTGTGAAGATGAACTCAACCACACTTGCTGTGAATGTGCAGACACCGTTCCCACACTTTCACACTTTATGGCTATAAAATCTGCTCTTTAATATGAGCCCTTGAGTATGAATTATTCACAGTATTCAGTCACTGCATTCATGATCTTTACTCTTGTGTATTAATTTATGGAGATCACTTTATTTATATAGCACTCTTCCCTTTGCTTCATATATTCGACTCTCGTCTTATCCACCTTATTTTTCAATGAAGAAGTAAGCTGTTTTCTGTCAATGTGCGAGACGCCCGGTTCATTAGCCGCTGTAGGGCAAATGTATTTATGCAAACTCTAATAGCAGTTACACTGTGAAAGCAGAAAGTATTATTAATGCAGTAACTGACACTTATGATCTTGAGCCGTAATACATACAGTACAGAACTGCTCTAATCCACAAGTTTCCTAAACAACAAATGGAGTTCTGCTCATTTTAGGGAACATTGTGAAATATTTGTATGTTTAAGACCAATCGATTAGAGACGAGTGTCCGTGCACAACACCTTATTCCTTACATGTTTATTTGTACACAGACGACCTTTACATTCTGAGATCAGCATATGTCTATATAAAACCATCAATACTAGAGTACCTTGTGGAAATGGCAACATCAACTCTCCATTTAAAGTCCTGGATCTTTGCCAGAGTCGGGCCTCGATGTGTGTCACTGATATTGATGGAGGTCTGCCTGGAGGAGCATTGAGAAATGAGCTGATATACAGGATAATGTAAAAGAGTCGAGGCGCTCCAATCATACCTGCTTCCAAACACAGCACTGGACACTTCTGCGATGAACTCCTCAGAAACCCTGGTGATACACAGCACCCATAAATACAACACATCACTATAAACATATCACGATCAACACCAAAAAAAGTGACTCTTCATTGATTAGTGTTTGAGAAAAAACTTTATGAGACATCCCCTACCGAAGCGCTCGGAGATCCTCATTAAAAACCTGAAACAAAGAGAATTCAGATATTCAGTGTTGCATGCATCTGATGAGTGTGCCTGCTCTACAGAAGTTATTCAGGGTCTGACAGGGTTAAAGATGTATTAGTGCATTTAATTGTATTTTCCTCTCAGCCGCCAGGCGGCACAAAACCTCAGCTTTTCAACGATTAACGTTTACACTTCTGAGTCAGTGAAGACGAGCGCTCGAGTAATTAAACACAGCAGACACACAGAGTCAGCGGTCTGATGTGAGAAAGCTATGAGCTAACCTCTTGTCTTAGGGATGGCAGACACAGAGCTTCTTTGAGAAGAGCGTACAGTCCAGCCACGGCGTGGTTAAAGCTGTCCTCTGAGACCAAGCCGCTCTCTGAGATCAGTCTCAGAGACTCACTGCAGTCCAGACCGTCCACGGCCCTCAGCACCGCTGCAACAGAACAGAGTCAGCAGATCAGAACTCAACAGAGACCAGACAATGACAGAGCACAGAGATCAGACACAGAGCACAGAGATCAGACACAGAGCACAGCCAGACAGAGCACAGAGATCAGACAGAGCACAGAGACCAGACAGAGCACAGAGATCAGACACAGAGATCAGACAGAGACAGAGATCAGACAGAGCACAGAGATCAGACAGAGACAGAGTACAGAGTACAGAGATCAGACAGACAGAGCACAGAGATCAGACAGAGAGCACAGAGATCAGACAGAGACAGAGTACAGACAGAGACAGAGCACAGAGATCAGACACAGAGCACAGAGATCAGACACAGAGCACAGAGATCAGACACAGAGCACAGAGATCAGACACAGAGCACAGAGATCAGACACAGAGCACAGAGATCAGACACAGAGCACAGAGATCAGACACAGAGCACAGAGATCAGACACAGAGCACAGAGATCAGACACAGAGCACAGAGATCAGACACAGAGCACAGAGATCAGACAGAGACAGAGTACAGAGATCAGACACAGAGTACAGAGACCAGACAGAGTACAGAGATCAGACAGACAGAGCACAGAGATCAGACAGAGAGCACAGAGATCAGACAGAGACAGAGTACAGACAGAGACAGAGCACAGAGATCAGACACAGAGCACAGAGATCAGACAGAGACAGAGCACAGAGATCAGACACAGAGATCAGACAGAGACAGAGTACAGAGATCAGACAGAGACAGAGTACAGAGATCAGACACAGAGTACAGAGACCAGACAGACACAGAGTACAGAGATCAGACAGACAGAGCACAGAGATCAGACAGAGACAGAGTACAGAGATCAGACACAGAGTACAGAGATCAGACAGACACAGAGTACAGAGATCAGACAGAGACAGAGCACAGAGATCAGACAGAGACAGAGTACAGAGATCAGACACAGAGTACAGAGATCAGACAGAGCACAGAGCGACACGTGTCATAATCTGAAAATTCCAACGCTTTCCATTGACTCTGTATTGCGGGAAGCTGCATCCTTGTCATTTCTGACTTACAACAAAAAACAGAACAATGTCTGAAAACTGCTGTGTGACAACGTGTACAGTACACAAACCAATAAAACCCAGAACTATGTTTTTATAAGCTGTCGACCCAAAAAACTAACGTTTGAGGACATAAAAGTAGAGCGCAATGCGTCATATTACTCTGAGAACTACTGAAGGGAAACGCAATCGGCGACAGCAAACATTCATTATTGTTAACCATGCCAGAGTTAGCCATGTCTCTATCCCACGCCAATGCTTTCATCAGTTAGGGACCCAAGATGTGATGAACCAATATATAAATAAAACAGGACAGAGAAAAATTATAATAAATATTAGTGATATACTGCAAATGCAGTTAATATTGCATTTCTGTCACAGAAATAACCTTTAGACAGTAAAGTGCTGATTGAATATGTAAGAGTGTGGTATTGCTGTCGGGATAATAACTGACATCATAATAATAATCATAATAATAAATAACTGGATGGCTTTTTTATTTACATGGCATGCTTAGAGTCAGATTATTAATATCTTTTATTACATTATATGTCCACCCTATTAATAAATAAATAAATATATATATATATATATATAATATAATTCTATTGTATCTACTTCAGTAAACCATGT
>NW_015506765.1:81460-87990 GCF_001515645.1 Sinocyclocheilus grahami
TCCGAACACACTCACAGCGTCCGCCATCTTCCCCAGCTCTTCTTCTTCCTCCGCTCTTCTTCTGCGCTGCTCTCCCGCGGCGGACTCAGCGTGCGCCCCCTGCTGGACGGAGGCTGCACGCGTCAGCCCTGCTGGCTCTATACACCGCTTAATAATATCATTCTTTGGGCTTTATGATTATGTAGTGCCACTGATCTCTATTACAGCTCAGTGAAATCTGCTCATCTCTACATGAGCTGCACGCTTAAATTCGATTATTAATCTGACTCGTCGAATTCTAATCTGGAGAAGTTCATAGATGTCAGCTTTCTGTCCTGATGCGCTGTAAATACAGTGTACAGTGTTGCAGCTATGCACTGAGAGAGCAGAAGAGTGAGGTTAGCGGAGGACCCGTAGACTGTGAGGAGCGACTGTGTGTGTTTCAGATGAACAGTTTGCTGGGATTCACAGGGTTTCGGTTATACTGAAGTGTAGCAGGGTTCCCTGTAAAAGCTCAAGACTGTACGCTGCTTAGCTTGATCAGAGTGTGTAGTGTAAACACGTTTCTAATGGAACTGCATGTTTCGGTTCACATGAACCATTACTAAATGTAACTCGTTTAGCGTGTAAATATATATAAAGACACATATATTACTTGTCATACATGTGTGAGTACAAATAGAATAGTCAAGGAAAGAGTAGAAGAGCAAATAAATAACTGATCGTTGATAAACGGGAGAAACGAATCTTTGCGAAGCTTCGAATCAATTGAACCGATTGCTTCTCAGAATGATCCAGTGACTCGAAGCTTCGAATCAATTGAACCGATTGCTTCTCAGAATGATCCAGTGACTCGAAGCTTCGAATCAATTGAACCGATTGCTTCTCAGAATGATCCAGTGACTCGAAGCTTCGAATCAATTGAACCGATTGCTTCTCAGAATGATCCAGTGACTCGAAGCTTCGAATCAATTGAACCGATTGCTTCTCAGAATGATCCAGTGACTCGAAGCTTCGAATCAATTGAACCGATTGCTTCTCAGAATGATCCAGTGACTCGAAGCTTCGAATCAATTGAACCGATTGCTTCTCAGAATGATCCAGTGACTCGAAGCTTCGAATCAATTGAACCGATTGCTTCTCAGAATGATCCAGTGACTCGAAGCTTCGAATCAATTGAACCGATTGCTTCTCAGAATGATCCAGTGACTCGAAGCTTCGAATCAATTGAACCGATTGCTTCTCAGAATGATCCAGTGACTCGAAGCTTCGAATCAATTGAACCGATTGCTTCTCAGAATGATCCAGTGACTCGAAGCTTCGAATCAATTGAACCGATTGCTTCTCAGAATGATCCAGTGACTCGAAGCTTCGAATCAATTGAACCGATTGCTTCTCAGAATGATCCAGTGACTCGAAGCTTCGAATCAATTGAACCGATTGCTTCTCAGAATGATCCAGTGACTCGAAGCTTCGAATCAATTGAACCGATTGCTTCTCAGAATGATCCAGTGACTCGAAGCTTCGAATCAATTGAACCGATTGCTTCTCAGAATGATCCAGTGACTCGAAGCTTCGAATCAATTGAACCGATTGCTTCTCAGAATGATCCAGTGACTCGAAGCTTCGAATCAATTGAACCGATTGCTTCTCAGAATGATCCAGTGACTCGAAGCTTCGAATCAATTGAACCGATTGCTTCTCAGAATGATCCAGTGACTCGAAGCTTCGAATCAATTGAACCGATTGCTTCTCAGAATGATCCAGTGACTCGAAGCTTCGAATCAATTGAACCGATTGCTTCTCAGAATGATCCAGTCACGTGTGTGTGTGTGTGTGTGCTGACCGCTGAGCATCTGTGAGAGAGTGTCTCTGTCCAGACTCCTCAGATGCTTCGCCAGCTGCTGCACTTCAGCTGGAGCTCTTCCTCCGAACACACTCACAGCGTCCGCCATCTTCCCCAGCTCTTCTTCGTCCTCCGCTCTTCTTCTGCGCTGCTCTCCCGCGGCGGACTCAGCGTGCGCCCCCTGCTGGACGGAGGCTGCACGCGTCAGCCCTGCTGGCTCTATTCACCGCTTAATAATATCATTCTTTGGGCTTTATGATTATGTAGTGCCACTGATCTCTATTACAGCTCAGTGAAATCTGCTCATCCCTACATGAGCTGCACGCTTAAATTCGATTATTAATCTGACTCGTCGAATTCTAATCTGGAGAAGTTCATAGATGTCAGCTTTCTGTCCTGATGCGCTGTAAATACAGTGTACAGTGTTGCAGCTATGCACTGAGAGAGCAGAAGAGTGAGGTTAGCGGAGGACCCGTAGACTGTGAGGAGCGACTGTGTGTGTTTCAGATGAACAGTTTGCTGGGATTCACAGGGTTTCGGTTATACTGAAGTGTAGCAGGGTTCCCTGTAAAAGCTCAAGACTGTACGCTGCTTAGCTTGATCAGAGTGTGTAGTGTAAACACGTTTCTAATGGAACTGAAGCATGTTTCGTTTCACATGAACCATTACTAAATGTAACTCGTTTAGCGTGTAAATATATATAAAGACACATATATTACTTGTTATACATGTGTGAGTACAAATAGAATAGTCAAGGAAAGAGTAGAAGAGCAAATAAATAACTGATCGTTGATAAACGGGAGAAACGAATCTTTGCGAAGCTTCGAATCAATTGAACCGATTGCTTCTCAGAATGATCCAGTGACTCGAAGCTGGTCGAACTGTGTACATGCAACAAAAACAGCTCTTACAAACTCGATGCAAATAAAAAAGTACAGTATAATACATTAAAACTATTAAAATAATGAAGTGGCTTTATAATATGTGATTAAAAAAACAACAATTATTATTCATTCGTGTTTGTTTTATGGACAGCTTGTATGTTTTCCTATTCCAGCTATAGCACACCTGTACATACAATTTATTATTTTTTTGTGGTTTATATTTATGCATGTGTATTTTATTCACATCTCATTGTATTATCTGTGTGTTGTTGTTGTCTCCGTGTACTGGAAGCTTGTGACACTATAACACACTTGGCAATAAAGCTCTTTCTGATTCTGATTCTGATAAACAGGTCAGTAAGAGACTATTAACTACTACTCATCCTTTTAATCACCCAGATGTCTCGTAAAAAGGCGACTCGGTGACTGCTCTAGAGATCCTGAAACACGACGCACAGCAGCAGCAATATATGTTCCAAGGTTCAGGTGCAGAATAGCAAAAGAACATCTAATCATCTATCAGTGTATACTACAGAAATGTGCTTCTCAGAATGATTCAGTGACTCAAAGCTGGTCGAACTGTGTACATGCAACAAAAACAGCTCTTACAAACTCGATGCAAATACTTTCTTGAAAGTATAGTATAATACATTAAAACTATTAAAATAATGAAGTGGCTTTATAATATGTGATTAAAAAAAACAACAATTATTATTCATTCGTGTTTGTTTTATGGACAGCTTGTATGTTTTCCTATTCCAGCTATAGCACACCTGTACATACAATTTATTCTTTTTTTGTGGTTTATATTTATGCATGTGTATTTTATTCACATCTCATTGTATTATCTGTGTGTTGTTGTTGTCTCCGTGTACTGGAAGCTTGTGACACTATAACACACTTGGCAATAAAGCTCTTTCTGATTCTGATTCTGATAAACAGGTCAGTAAGAGACTATTAACTACTACTCATCCTTTTAATCACCCAGATGTCTTGTAAAAAGGCGACTCGGTGACTGCTCTAGAGATCCTGAAACATGACGCACAGCAGCAGCAATATATGTTCCAAGGTTCAGGTGCAGAATAGCAAAAGAACATCTAATCATCTATCAGTGTATACTACAGAAATGACTGCAGTGTTATTGGCTCTTCAGTGGGCTGAGGACATTAATATACCTGAAGTGGGCATATGTTCAGACTGCTATTCAGCACTATCAAGTTTAATGAGTGCTAAATCTTCAACTACACAAGACATTTTATCAGACATTTTACAAAGTTTGTTCAGAATACAAATCTCTTGTGTATGGATACCTGCACATACAGGGATAGAAGGCAATGAAGCGGTGGATCAAATAGCAGAAAACAACATTAAAACATCCAGACATAGAGGTTAATGTTCCAGTGAGTAGATTAGAAATAAAAGGGCTAATTAAAACAGCATTAAAAGATATATGGCAAAGTAAATGGGATGGTGAGAATAAAAGACGGCGTTTATATAATATTCAAAAAACAGCTGGAAATGAGAGGAGGATTTCGGGGAATAGAAAGGAAGACGGCATAATATCTGGTCTTAGAACTGGACACACCGCACCTAATCAATCATTATTGATAAGAGGAAAACACGAGTCTGGAGTTTGTGTTAAATGTGATCTCCCTGAAACAGTTGAACATATTTTAATAACATGTAAAGGACATGAGAACGAAAGAGTGCAACTTACAGAAGCACTTCATGTAGAAATAAATCAGATCTCACTGCAGAAACATTTTTTATTAAGTTTTTAGTTTTATTTAATTTGAGTTATTTTAATACTTCAACAAACTAAATGGAATGGAAATATATAGAATTTATAAATGTTTATGTGTGTGTGTGTGGTTGTACTTACACATATGTAGTTTTTTTTATTTTGGTGTTTGGCTTAGTGTTGTTAGAATCATTATTATACTCTTATACCTTTTGTTCTTTAATATTTTGAATTGTTTTTAGCTTTATGAAATTGTTTATGCATTTGTCATTTTTATCTAATCTCTTAATTTTAGTTGTTTTAATACTACAATTGATTGCTTCTGTTGTCCTCATTTGTAAGTCGCTTTGGATAAAAGCGTCTGATAAATGACTAAATAAATAAAAGATCACGCCTTCGTCGACAGCTTGTAAATCATTTATTAAATAAGGTAAGTACAATCAGCTATTTAGCTAGCACATCTTACCTCAGAATAAAGTCATGTCTGTGAACACCATGACAGAGGCTCATTTGGAGCAACGAAATAAAGTAATTTATTGTTATAAATAAATGCATAAAAAACACAGGACAAACAAAAGACATGAATCAATGAATAAACTTGAATGAATACATAATACACAATTGGATAAATAGAGAGAGAGAGGGTTGTATTTGGAAGATGGATCTGACCTCCGTCCAAACCTCCGGCTTTCACGACAGTCCATCACGTCCCTCATCGCTGCTTTGAAGTCAGATTCTGACCGTGGCTGGGAAAAAGATGTTGAGGTGCTGGTGTTTCTCTACTGGCTGGCCCACGCAGCATCGTACAGGCTGGTGTCACTGGGCTTCGACATCCCAAAGTCCACGGTGCATGACATTGTGCACAGAATCAGCAGAGCAGTCATCAGTGTTTTGAGGAGGCTGATCGCTTTCCCGACCCCGGATGACCTGGAGGCAGGTTTTGCCCAGCTGGCTGGGTCTCCAGTTTTCCACACGGTAGCTGGTGCAATAGACGGATCAAGCCACCAGCAAGTGATGCCCCATGCTATTGTAATAGGAAGCTGTTCCACGCTGTTCAGCTGCAGGCCATCACCGACCACGAGGGGAAGTTCCTCCATATCTTTGTTGGATATCCCGGGTCTGAAAAGCACAATATCAAGACAGCCAATTACATTCATTAGATTACTGTATTATTATGACATGGAAAAACATTAGCAAGATCAAATCATGAACTAATACAAATGTTGGGGTGAACTAATTAAAAAAATCTTACTGTATATTTTAGTTTTTTAGGTTCTCCCGCTTTCTTTTGACTTGAGCGCAGAAATGTTGTCCTCAAGTCCCTGCTCTGTCACAAAAGCTAAAGTGTCCATCGTATGCATGCTACGGAATCGGGTGGAAGTAGTAGCTCATCCGGGTACTTCTCGCCTACTGTTTTTCGAATACTATATAGTGTGGAAGTATGCGATTTCGGACGCAGCTATGGTCACAGCGCACAGGACGCGACGCGCCACAGAACCACAGAAGAAGAGCAGCGTCAGCTGGCGGACGTGACGTCAGCAGCGGAAGCGGATTGAGAGCTGTTAGCGCTGCTGAGAATAACCCCTGAAGCAGCTGTGTGTGAGAGAAACAGACCCGACAGCAGGTGTGTGTGTGTGTGTGTGTGCGCAGCAGACCCGACAGCAGGTATGTGTGAGAAACATACACTAATATGGTCCTTCAGCGGTGTGTGTCGCGCTCAGAGAGCCGTTAGCAGCGGAGGCTAAGCGCTGCTATCATTAGATCTGAGTTATCCGAAATAATGAACAAACTAAAGAAATATTGGCAACGTTACTCATTATATTCCGACTAAATGAGCGACATACGCTACTGATTCTTCAGCAGAGGATCTAGTGCTGAGCTTGAGGCCTGACAGATGATTAGAGTGTGTGTGTGTGTGAGCTAGGCCTGCTCTGCTGCAGTGTTTACATGCGGCCCGCTCACTCCTCATCACCCTCTCCTCATGAGCAGTGCTAGTGTAGAACACACGTGTGATATACACTTACCTCTGTGTGTCTGTGTGTGTGTGTGTGTGTGTGTGTGTGTGTGTGTGTCTGTCTGT
>NW_015506765.1:88851-92766 GCF_001515645.1 Sinocyclocheilus grahami
TGTCTGTGTGTGCGTCTGTCTGTGTGTGCGTCTGTCTGTGTGTGCGTCTGTCTGTGTGTGCGTCTGTCTGTGTGTGCGTCTGTCTGTGTGTGCGTCTGTCTGTGTGTGCGTCTGTCTGTGTGTGCGTCTGTCTGTGTGTGCGTCTGTCTGTGTGTGCGTCTGTCTGTGTGTGCGTCTGTCTGTGTGTGCGTCTGTCTGTGTGTGCGTCTGTCTGTGTGTGCGTCTGTCTGTGTGTGCGTCTGTCTGTGTGTGCGTCTGTCTGTGTGTGCGTCTGTCTGTGTGTGCGTCTGTCTGTGTGTGCGTCTGTCTGTGTGTGCGTCTGTCTGTGTGTGCGTCTGTCTGTGTGTGCGTGTGTCTCTGTGTGTCTGTGTCTCTGTGTCTGTCTGTCTGTGTCTGTGTGTCTGTGTCTGTGTGTCTGTCTGTGTGTCTGTCTGTGTGTCTGTCTGTGTGTCTGTCTGTGTGTGTGTTTCTGTGTGTGTGTCTGTCTGTGTGTGTGTGTGTCTGTCTGTGTGTGTGTCTGTGTCTGTCTGTGTGTGTCTGTGTCTGTCTGTGTGTCTCTGTGTGTCTGTCTGTGTGTCTCTGTGTGTCTCTGTGTGTCTGTGTCTGTGTCTGTCTGTGTGTCTCTGTGTGTCTGTGTGTGTCTGTCTGTCTGTGTCTGTCTGTCTGTGTCTGTGTTGTGTGTGTGTGTGTATACTGTATATATGTGACCCTGGAGCACAAAACCAGTCATAAGGGTCAATTTTTCGAAATTGAGATTTATGCATCATCTGAAAGCTGAATAAATAGCTTTCCATTGATGTATGGTTTGTTAGGATCGGACAATATTTGAAAATCTGGAATCTGAGGGTGCAAAAAAATCTAAATATTGAGAAAATCATCTTTAAAGTTGTCCAAATGAAGTTCTTAGCAATGCATATTACTAATCAAACATTAAGTTTTGATATATTTACGGTAGGACATTTACAAAATATCTTCATGGAACATGATCTTTACTTAATATCCTAATGATTTTTGGCGTAAAAGAGAATTGTGTAATTGTGACCCATACAATGTATTGTTGGCTGTGCTGCTTGGGACTGGTATGCCGTTGGGCTGCTGGTTAATATATAATGCTATAACCTCCAGCTCAGTGGCGTGTCTTCAGTAATCATCACTGGGCTGCTTGTCAGACATCCACATCAAGTATTGCACCTTTAAATGAATTAATTAGCAGCCCAATGGGATACGGTTTTAGTTTTCCAGCTGTTGCAAGTACTATCTTTAACGATGTGTAACGGAAACGCTCCAGATGCAAACACAGATAAATAATGGTTGCTGTTGTTTAATAGTCTTTTTGTTTGTTGGTAAAAATCATAGAAGTTTTAAGTTAACAAAGCTCAGTGTCATAAAGAACGACGAGTCTGATCTAATGATAATTTTTTTAAATTTCAGGATTGGAGAGAATGAAACTCTAGCCACTTTAGATAGCTTGTGTTTGATCGCGTGTGCCATGTTCAGCGCAGTTAAAGAAAGCACACGGAGAGAAAGAGGTTTGTGTGCACTGCACAGTTCAGACACAGACAGGTCTTCTGATGCGCTGTGTGTTGTGCTGCAGCTTGCAGATGTCTGAGGACGTCTATGAGAAGTTCCTGGCTCCAGAAGAGCCGTGTCCGCTGCTGTCTCGGAGAGGGAACCTCAGTGAAGATGCTACGCTGGACGTCAGTGACTTCGGCTGTCAGCTGTCCTCGTGTCACCGCACAGACCCGCTCCACCGCTTCCACAGCAGCAGGTCAGTGAGCCACGCTCTGGCACAGTCCGTCACAAGCAGCTAATGTGCAAAAACCTTTACGTTCTCTATTAAAAGACCATCAGAATGATGCATGATTTGTTGGAATCGGATGAAAATGACTGAGCTACACCTGTCTGAAGTAAATTTAGAGAAAAACTGATTTAAGGTTCCAAAGCAAAATCACAGATGCAAAAACCAAACATGTTAGAAAGAAACAAGTGTGTTACCTACTTTTTTCATTTTACCTCCAATCATAAGCATTCAAGTAAGAAAAACAAATAGTAAAATGTAAAAATAACTTAAGTGTGTTCATTAAAAATAAATAGATTATTAAAACTACAAAAGCAGTTCAGTCAAGCAGCGAGAGATTCCCTCTTTTCTTTTATTGTTAGATTAACATTAATGAGACAGACGGACTGTATTAAGAGGATCTAATATGTTACACATCTGATGTTTTCCCCAAACGTTCACTTAACATATAACAGATTATGTTTGCATAAATCCTTAAATATGTTTAGCCTGCTGTAAGTCTGTGTGTATCAGGAGCGAGTGCTTAATGTGTGCGCTTCGGATGACAGTCAGTGTGGGGAGCAAGTGGAGAAAAGGTACTCCTCCCCAAAAACGTCATCATAAAGATACTTTTAGATGTTTAATTTCTATTTGGAGCTCTGGGATCGCTAGACGAGGGCTTTCTGAAAATCTCAGATTCGACCCAAATCGATATTTCTCGTTTTTTTTTGCTCAAAATGACCCCGTGCGCACTCACACTTGGTCAGTGATCTCTGTGTGTGTGTGTGTGTGTGTGTGTGTGTGTGTGTGATGTTTGCATGAATCCTTAAATATGTTTAGCCTGCTGTAAGTCTGTGTGTATCAGGAGCGAGTGCTTAATGTGTGCGCTTCGGATGACAGTCAGTGTGGGGAGCAAGTGGAGAAAAGGTACTCCTCCCCAAAAACGTCATCATAAAGATACTTTTAGATGTTTAATTTCTATTTGGAGCTCTGGGATCGCTAGACGAGGGCTTTCTGAAAATCTCAGATTCGACCCAAATCGATATTTCTCGTTTTTTTTTGCTCAAAATGACCCCGTGCGCACTCACACTCGTTCTGTTCTGTTGGTCAGTGATCTGTGTGTGTGTGTGTGCAGGTGGCACCTGACCTCCTGCGGCACCAGCGTGGCCAGCTCGGACTGCAGCGAGGAGCTCTTCTCCTCCGTGTCTGTGTGTGATCAGGACGACTGCTACTCGCTGCTGGACGAGCAGGAGCTGGCCTCCTTTGAGCTGTTCCCCGAGGGCAGCGTGTGCAGCGACGTGTCCTCCTCCATCAGCACTTACTGGGACTGGTCCGACAGCGAGTTCGAGTGGCAGGTGAGTCGTTTCTGCGCTCGCTGAGCTACAGCTGTGTGATGGACTGATGATAAATCATGACCAAACTCCCCACGGTTAGCATCACCGTTTCATATTTTAATGATCACTAAAACCGTATTCAAACAACTGAGGATAAATGAATACAGTCCAGCATACAGCAGGGTTTTACAGGTGCACACAGCAGCAGAGTAGTTTGGATTTGTGTGAAAACAGTGGAAAAGCTGGGAGGGTTTAAAGAGTGCTGAGGGAATTATACAAATGAATATATGAATGAATTAACTATATGAATGCACCTCTGAAGATTCATTTTGTTTTCATCTTCGCTCCATGTAACAGCTAATAAACTAGTGTTGTTTACGGTAAACCGCTGTAATGCTGCTGCTCCATCAGCGCCCCCTGCTGTCAGAGAGTGGAGCTACAGAGACTCATTCACATTCAGTCTGTGTGCAGCTTCTGTCCGGACATAAAACAGACCGGATTTACAAGCTCTGCTGTCATTTATGTGGATTCTACACATTTAAACAATTCAGATAAGCTATCCAGAATTATTTATGGGGCAGATAAAATACATATAATCATTTATTAATCAAACATCATTTTGACATATATTTTCTTTGTTTAAAGGCTGAAATGTGAAGTTTGCCTTTTTATGAAACTTTTTCAAAGCTTTATTTGAACATTTACATATATTTCAACATGCTATTAAACTGCTGTCATTCAAGTTGTCATTTAAAATCTGAACATCATTGGTAATGTTATTGTTTTAGTGATTATGCAAACAAA
>NW_015506765.1:98646-101270 GCF_001515645.1 Sinocyclocheilus grahami
TACAGGTAACAAGTCTTTCAGTAATTTAGTGGGTACAGGATCTAACAGGCATGTTGTTGGTTTAGATGCAGTAATAAGTTTATTTAGCTCTTCCTGTCCTATAGCTGTAAAGCACTGCAGTTTATCTTTTGGTGCGATGAATGAAGCTGAAGTATTATACGCTGTAGAATCTACATTTGTTATTGTATTTCTGATGTTATCTATTTTATCAGTGAAGAAATTCATAAAGTCATTACTATTAAACTGTGCGGGAATATTTAGATCGGGTGGCGTCTGGTTATTTGTTAATCTAGCCACTGTGCTAAATAAAAACCTAGGATTGTTTTGGTTATTTTCTATGAGTTTGTGGATATGCTCGGCCCTGGCAGCTTTTAGAGCCTGTCTATAGCTGGACATACTGTTTTTCCACGCAATTCTAAAAACTTCCAAGTAAGTTTTATATAGTATAAAGTTGCTTATATGCTTATAAAGTATATAAAGAGGACATGTCTGGTCATCTTTCCTAGAGGATTAACTACTGGAGAGGGAGAGTGTAGAGGACAAGCAGCAGTACCTGGCTCTGGATTTTACAACACACACAGAGAAACTAGATGAGATGTAGACAGAACTAACAAATACTTAAGACTGTTCTAGTCACCATGCTAACCCACGAGCTAGTCCTAGGGAACGCACATTGGAGCACCCTGGGAAGAATGGACATAATGATCCAGCCAGAAGTCTGGAAATGGACGAGGCTGGTCAAGAAATGCTCTAGGGTTTCCTTCATGCCCAGATCCAGGACTGCCTGGGCATCTCTAACCCATCCAGCAGAAGCTGATGTTCAGATAGCTCCTGGCAAAGTAGATCAGCCCAGGACAATTTATCTAGAAGGGCTTGTCAAGCACAAGACAGCTTAGTCACTAGCATATATATATATATATATATATATATATATATATATATATTAAACTAATCTAACACACGAACACATGCATTCACACAAGTTGCAGAAAGAGAGAAGGTGAGGAAAGATGAGTTTAAGAGAATGAAAATGTGAAATCCCAAGTTTACAGCAATATGTGCAATTGCATAGACCTGAACAACCATCAATCAATTCATTAACCCTCGCACTGAGTTCCTCAATGAGGTTAAAATTTATATTAAATGCACCAGTTCAGCTAGAATCTGGAGGTACTTGCGTTGCCTGTGTTCCCTTTGTTGTCGTCCTTGCACCCCTTGAAAAGGGGGTTTCCCAAGATTGCTGATTGGCTGGAAGTTCAGTAGTTGTTGAAGTGACATCTTGTGAAGCCAGTGGTTGGGCGTTGACTGAAGATGTGGAGTTGTGGGCTGGTTGAAGTTTTGAAGCAGTCACAGACTCGAGGTGAACTCGGAGACACGGAGTTGCGGCAAAACTTAACTCAGAACACAAAACTCTCAACGGAAAAGAAAACAAACTAAAGTAAAGAAATAGAAGTAAAGTTTGACGAGACTAGGTGGCGTTTCTCCTCATGGTTTTGGAGGAGCTGGCGTGTAAGCCAGAGCATGCTCAAAGAGCGCAAAAAGCAATGACTGAAAAGCATAGCTCAAAGCTATGACTAAAAAAACTAAAGAGCTAAAATGAGCGATGACTAAAAAGCATAGCTCAAAGCTATGATGAAAAAGCCGCATGGCTAAAATTAATGACTTGAAGCAGTGGCTAGAAGCTAAAGCTAAGAAGCTAAAAGCGATGAATTGAAGCTAAAAACATGACTAAAAAGCAGTGATTTGATGGTGTCCTGAGAATTTAAACCGGGTTGTTGGCCACATCCCAAATGGTGTTTTGACCAATTAGACACTGCCTTAGCTCGGGGTGTTGCTATATTAGCGTCCTTATAAAGGCCATGCCTCGTCTCAACCACCAATGGCGATCGTACAGCCCATCAGCGGACATCCTATCAGAGAGCAGACAGAATGAGAGAGGGAGGAGAAAAAACACGTACACACAAACAACACGGCAAATACAAGAAACGCAGGTCGTAACACCCCCGGACACAAAGAATCTACATATAGATTTACTCAGAATTGAACGACCGTGATAGGGCATCAGCAAGTACATTATCTTTGCCTTTCTTGTAATGAATTTCCAGGTAAAAATCCTGGACAAAAAGTGCCCAGCGCATGATCCGTTGATTCGAGTTCTTCATGTGAGACAAGAAGACTAATGGGTTATGATCAGTGAATACAATCACCGGAAGGGAACTAGAACCAATATACACCTCAAAGTGTTGTATCGCCATTAATAAGGCTAATACCTCCTTTTCAATAGTGCTATAATTTAGTTGGTGTTTTAGGAATTTTCTTGAAAAGTACCCAACAGGATGTTCCACCCCATTCTCATCATCCTGCAACAGGACAGCGCCAGCACCAGTAGCACTCGCATCGACATCCATTTTGAAAGAACATTCATATCTTGGAGCAACCAAGACTGGAGCGCTACACAGAATTGTTTTAACAGACTCAAATGCAGTTTGACACTCAACAGTCCATTCAAAATCTTGTGAAGCACGGAGCATATTGGTCAAAGGCAACACAACATCTGAGAAGTTTTTGCAAAATCCCCGGTAATAACCAGTCATTCCTAAGAATCTTCTAAGATCACGTTTCGT
>NW_015506765.1:102052-116881 GCF_001515645.1 Sinocyclocheilus grahami
AATACAATCACCGGAAGGGAACTAGAACCGATATACACCTCAAAGTGTTGTATCGCCATTAATAAGGCCAATGCCTCCTTTTCAATAGTGCTATAATTTAGTTGGTGTTTTAGGAATTTTCTTGAAAAGTACCCAACAGGATGTTCTACCCCATTCTCATCATCCTGCAACAGGACAGCGCCAGCGCCAGTAGCACTCGCATCGACATCCATTTTGAAAGAACAATCATATCTTGGAGCAACCAAGACTGGAGCGCTACACAGAATTGTTTTAACAGACTCAAATGCAGTTTGACACTCAACAGTCCATTCAAAATCTTGTGAAGCACGGAGCATATTGGTCAAAGGCAACACAACATCTGAGAAGTTTTTGCAAAATCCCCGGTAATAACCAGTCATTCCTAAGAATCTTCTAAGATCACGTTTCGTACGGGGCACTGCAAACTCTACAATAGTTTGCACTTTTAAGGCAACAGGTCGAACCTGACCCTGTCCCACCTGTTTCCCCAGGTAGGTAATAGTTGCCTTGCCAAACTCACATTTAAGTAAATTAAGTGTGAGAGATGCCTTTAGCAAACGATCAAACACAATACTCAAAGTTTTCAGATGTTCATCCCATGTATTAGAATAAACAACGATGTTATCCAAGTAAGCCTTACAGCTATGAACCCCCTTTAGCACTATATTCATCAAGCGTTGAAAGGTAGCTGGAGCGTTGCGCAATCCAAACGCCATCACCCTGTAGTTCAAGAAATCATCCGGCGTAACAAAGGCAGATATTTCAGCCGCACGCTCCGTCAAGGGAACTTGCCAGTATCACTTTAACAGGTCTAACTTTGTGACGAAGCGCGCAGAGCCTACCTTATCAATGCAATCCTCCATAAGCGGGAGGGGAAACGAATCTGCTTTCGTCACGGCATTTACTTTACGGTAATCCGTGCAAAATCGCTATGTGCCGTCAGATTTCGGAACCAGTAAACATGGTGAGCTCCAGGGGCTAGAACTCGGTACTGCGAGTCTATTCTCAACCAGGTACTTTACTTCAGCTTCCATGATTTTACATTTGACGGGGTTCACTCTGTAGGCACTTTGTTTAATGGGTAAATGGTCACCTACATTAATATCATGTTCCAAAACTTGAGTACGAGTGGGGACATCTGAAAACAATCCTAAAGAAGAATTAATCAGCTTAATGATGTCAGTTCGCTGAGGGTCAGATAAATGTACCAAGTGAGGGTTTAAATTCTCCAAGACCCTAGAATTATTCAGTCTGTCACCCGAAACTAGGGTATTATGCAAACTCAACCCATCTTCATCAACATCGCTGACAGAAACAAACCCAACTGAAGCTACAGGAATGACAGCAGAGCTTTTTGACTCCCCATCTTCCTCACATCGAACATACAGCTTTAGCATATTTACGTGACACACACGGGTTTTTCTCCGTTGCTCAGGAGTGCGAATAACATAGTTTGTGTCATTCAGCTTCTTGTCAACGACGTATGGACCAGATAATTTAGCTTGCAGTGCAGCACCCTGAACTGGCAACAAAACCAGACCTTTATCTCCCTCAGAAAACGAACGAAGCACAGCAGCTTTGTCAAAACGCCTTTTCATTTTTGTCTGCGTACTCTCCAAAGCAGTCTGAGCCAGTTTACAAGCATCGTGTAACCGCTCCCGAAAAGAACCGACATAATTCAGCAAATTACACTCGGGTCGTTGTTCAGATAGCCAGTTCTCTTTCAGCATCCTGAGTGGGCCCCTCACCGTATGCCCAAAAACCAATTCCGCCGGGCTAAACCCCAGCGACTCCTGAACGGTCTCACGGACAGCAAACATAAGTAATGGCAGCCCTTCATCCCAATCCTTTCCTGACTCAACACAGTATTTACTCAACATGGACTTTAGGGTTTGGTGAAACCTTTCAAGCGCTCCTTGAGTCTCAGGATGATACGGGCTGGATATAACATGCTTAATTTTCAATTGGGACAATACCTGTCTAAACAGTCGAGACATGAAATTGGTTCCCTGATCCGTTTGGATCACCTGCGGAAAACCAAAAGTAGAGAAAAATGTAATCAGAGCCTTCACAACAGCTTTCGCTTTTAAGGAGCGTAATGGCACCGCCTCCGGATAGCGAGTAGTCGTGCACATGAGCGTGAGCAAATAGACATGCCCTGACCTAGCCCGCGGTAATGGCCCCACACAGTCCAAGATTATCCGAGCAAAAGGCTCCCCCAAAACAGGAATAGATTGAAGAGGTGCAGGACGGATTATTTGATTAGGCTTTCCTACAACCTGGCACACATGACACGAACGACAATACTGCACCACATCAGATTTGATACCAGGCCAGAAAAAATAACGTAAGATTCAATAATATGTTTTAGTAATTCCCAAATGGCCAGCAACATTATCATGAGCTACACTCAAAACCTGGCTGCGTAAACATTTAGGTACTACAAGTTGGTAAACCGTATCCCAACCGACCTTGCTGGAGTCCACTTTCTCTTCAACACATCACTGTCCCAAAAATATCCCACTAATTTACACTCAATGTCCTTTAAAGTTACCGCCCTTTTCCTGCAGCACAATAAAGAAGGGTCTTTCCTCTGTTCAGCAGAAATCAGCACCTTGTCAGCGGACAGCGGCAACTCCGCCAAATCCATTTCAGCACCACTACTCATAGACAGCGACTCAGATACAATAGGACTCTCAACTTTCGGTTTACCCTCGGTGGCCATGAAGATATCCGAAAGATCGATCGAATCACCAAACTTACGCGTTTGCGCACGTGTAACTACACACGCAGTAAACACCGAAGGAAATTCTGATGCTAACTCACCGGAAGTAACAGAATCAAACACAGAATTTTCAATAACTTCGGGAATTGGAAGTACCTTTTCCCCGGCTAAGTCGTTACCTACAATTAATGCAACACCACTTACAGGTAACTCATGACGTACTGCCAACTTTACAAAGCCTGTTACGAACCCGGATCGAATGTACACATTATGCAATGGTACCTTCAACACACCCAATTCAATCCCTTGGATAAGAACATCAGAACCACAATAACTCTTCTCAGAAAACGGCAGCACCCTAGCTAACACGAACGATTGATTAGCTCCTGTATCACGCAACATGGTTACAGGAACCAAACCTTCCTCAGACCCACTAAGAGAAATCCTTCCCTGACACACAAAAGGATTATACGCTACATCAATATCCGAACTAAGTTGGCCACCAACCTTCTGGACAAAACCAACACTTTTGGTTGTCTTCCCTTTATTCTTTTTTTTAAGGAAGGACACATCGCAATCAGATGGCCAAGTTCATGACAATAAAAACACTCACGAGCTTCAACTGGCATCACGGGCTTAGGTGATTTCGAAGTTTTAATGCCCTTCTCCAAAGGCATAACAGAGTATGTTTCACGACATGCAACGAACGGAGTTTTGTGAGTCAAGGTAAACTCATCTGCACAAACGGCAGCCTCAGCAACGGTCGAAACTTTCTTTTCGTTCAAATAAACAACAATTTTGTCCGGCAACGAGTTTTTAAAATCCTCAATCAAAATCAATTCACGAAGTTGTTCCAGGTTAGCGACTCTGCTGGAGCTACACCATCTATCAAAAAGCACGCTTTTCTCCCGAGCGTACTCCACATAAGTTTGACTGATAACTTTAACATGTGAGCGAAACTTTTGCCTGTACGCTTCTGGCACTAGTTCATAAGCCTTTAACACAGCATCTTTCAATTTGTCATAATCCAAGCTGTCACTAATAGACAGAGTGGAACAAATCTCCTGGGCTTTTCCAGTTAGCTTGCACTGTATCATGAGAGGCCAAGCCTCTCTCGGCCAGCGCAATGCAGTGGCTATATGCTCAAACGAGCCAAAGTATGAGTCCACCTCATTATCCCGAAACGCGGGCACCAAAGTAAGATGACGACCAACATCAAAATAATCTAAGTTAGGGGCCCAAGACAAAAACGCAGACGGTGGAGAGGTACCAACATTAGAAGGAGGTGCAGACGGTGACACATGAGTTTTCACTAGACCCAATGAACGACTACCAGCTTGCGTCTCTAACTCGCATTGCCTAAAACGCAGAAGTTGAGTAGTATGTTCCTGACGTTTAATCGCTAGATCTAACTGCTTTAACTGAATAGCCAACCTCAAATCCTCCGAGTTGACACCACTAAGTGAACGCAACATAGGATCGGACTCTGGAGCTTCAATATTAACTTCATCTCACGTCGCCGCATTTATCCCTACCCCAATGTTTGATCTAGACTCTAAAATACCCCGCTGTATGAATCCTGCCTCAATTACGTCTCGTACAACCTTCTTCTTAGCAGTTTTTATAACCGGAACATCATAGAAATCAGTGACCAAAAACAAATCAAACTTTCGACACGACTCCAAGACCTCATGCGAAGGAGCCTGCTTAAACGTTTCTATGCTAAACTCCATATAAAACAACCTTACACTTCCCCACCCCCCATGAAAAAAACTGCCAGTCAAAATACAAAATATAAATTGTACTCAACAGCATAGCCGCAAACCTCCTAATGAGCATTGAACGAATTTCAAAATCAGAATAGAATTGGACGAGCCCCCAATTATTATGCCCCACGTCTAGGGGTAGTAAGAATATAGCTCTTAACAGGGCATAATAAATCTGGGTTGTGGTAATGGAATCCCAAGTACGAATCACTCCGGTCGATAATCAAACATTTCCATGATGTTTAGTCAGTTTAAAGGATTAGATTTATTTTAAAACAAGTGAAATAAAGAGCATCTCTCCAGGATGTCCCAAAGGCCAAAATAACAAACAAAACAAATCTAGGGAGGGAAAAAAAGAAGATAAATAACCTAATCGAATAAGGAAATAAAAATACAGATTACTTCCCTAACTACCTAGCACAAAACAGAGCCCAAACAAGATAAGTAAAACAAAATGGCAGGACACCCCTTTTGCTCTACGATCTTAACACACAAAGTTGAAAACGAATAAACGTGATCAACATATTTCACACTCCACTTGAGAATACACATTTGATCATCGGCCGGAGGAGGGATCCAGGAGCTCTCAACCCAATCGCGTCCGAACCAACAATGAGCTCCCTGTTGAATGTTATAAAGGCCACGCCTCGTCTCAACCACCAATGGCGATCGTACACCCCATCAGCGGACATCCTATCAGAGAGCAGACAGAATGAGAGAGGGAGGAGAAAAAACACGTACACACAAACAACACGGCAAATACAAGAAACATAAGATCGCTCTGCATTTAACCCATCCAAGTGAGTAGTGAACAAACACGCACACACACACCATAAACACACACCTGGAGCAGTTGGGGGTTTGGTTCTTGCTCAAGGGTCTCTCCTCAGTCGTGGTATTGAAGGTGGAGAGAGCACTGGTCATTCACTCCCCCCACCTACAATCCCTGCCGGACCAGAGACTCAAACCCATGACCTTTGGGTCACAAGTCCAAGTCTCTAACCATTAGGCCACGACTGCCCCATGAGAAATATTCAAAACTAATGCAATACAGAAATTACAAAGTTAAGACATGACCATTGGACAGCAAAATGCTCACTGGGTCAGCGGGGTCAGAAAAAAATAGGTGAAGAAAAGACAATCATTAACTGCAAAAGAATTAAGAATTAAGGTGAAGAATTAGGTGTGAAACCATCAGGAAGCATTTAGTCTCCAGCACCACCATTTCCCAGAACTGCAACCTACCTGCAGTCTCCAGAATTACAAGGTGTCAGGCTCTCAGAGACTTTGCTTGGGTAAAAAATCCAAAAAAATGACCCTCGCTTAATTAGAATAACATGCTGAAGTGTTGCGAAATACTGGAAGACTGATTTTTATAGTCTTTATACAGATAAGTTGAGAGTGACTCTTGAAGGACCAGCACCACATCCTCTTGTACCACTGTCTGAAGAATTGATCTTCCAGAATCTGGCAGTATGTTTTAGGAGCTCATTTTTATTCCATCTCCTATCCTGAAAAGACTCTTGCAGAATTGACTAAAAATGAGCTCCTGAAACTTACTGCCAGATTCTGGAAAATCAATTCTTCAGTATGTTTGTTGCTGAACATTTGATCAGTGTAACAAAGTACGTAGTCACGGGAAAAAGGAGGCGGGAACCGGCGAACACTTAAACAAAACTTTAATCAAATAAACAAACACAAAACGAAAGTAAAGAAAAGGAAACACAAAACACAAAATAAACTCCAGGCCTGGTCCTCTCTCCTCTTTCCCTGTCGTCCCTCCTCTTTTTTATCTTTCCGGAGCTCCTCCGTCGCACATTAGCAATTACTCCACCACCCCTCTCGTCACAATCAGTTACTTAATTATCAAAACAATCCAGATTAAATAAGACTTCAGTTCATATCCAGAATTAAATATAAACTGTGCCCCACTCTGACACACAGCACATAGTCTCTTATGAATGTATGTATGATCATTTTTTTATTGTCTTTTTCTAGGCATCATTCACCCCACAATGACTAGCCATGGTAGGAAATATTTTTTATTGTTGCTTTACTGACCGATTCTGTAAAAAAACAAAAAATGCTTTGTCTCCACTCCTAAGCACTGCCCACTATATGTATATAAACTACAATGTATCACTGCCTTAGTTAGACTTTTGATGACTGCAGCGCCACGCAGCATGTTCTCAATAAAGACCTCTGCTGAAGAAACCCAAGAGTCTCCTGGTCTTCGCTTCTGAGTTCCCAACAGTGTTTTACTGTATTATTCATTTTATTTACACTACTGGTCTGCTCACCAAGCCTGCATTTATTTGATCCAAAGTACAGCAAAAACAGTACAATTTTGAAATACTTTTACTATTTAATATAACTGTTTTCTATTTGAATATATTTCACACTGTAATGTATTTCTGTGATGTGCAGCTGTATTTTCAGCATCATTCCTCCAGTCTTCAGTGTCACATGATCTTCAGAAATCAGTATAATATGCTGATTTGCTGCTTAAAAAACTATTATTATTATTATTATTATTATTATGTTGAAAACAGCCGAGTCTAATTTTTTCAGGTTTCCTTGATGAACAGAAAGTTCAGAAGAACAGCATTTATCTGAAATAGAATCTTTTGTAACATTATAAATGTCTTTATCATCACTTTTGATCAATTTAAAGCATCCTTGCTAAAATAAAAATAGTAATTTCTTGTTACAAAAGCATTTTATTTCAGATAAATGTTGGTCTTTGGATCTTTCTATTCATCAAAGTATCCTGAAAAAAAAATACTCATCTGTTTTAAATATTGATAATAATAATAATAATAATAATATGTTTATTAGCATATTATACTGATTTCTGAAGATCATGTGACACTGAAGACTGGAGGAATGATGCTGAAAATACAGCTGCGCATCACAGAAATACATTACAGTTTAACACATATTCACATAAAAACTTACTTTTAATAGTAAAAATATTTCATGGTATTACTGCTTTTGCTGGATCAAATAACTGCAGGCTTGGTGAGCAGAAGAGACTTCTTTAAAAACATCAAAAATCTTACTGTTCAAAAACTTTTGACTGATACTTTTGACTGTACTTACTTAATTTTGCTTTTCAGCATGTGTATGTTTTGCCATGATAAGAAGTCCCCAGGGGACTGTGGTGATGCCCTTTTTTCAGCACTGTAAAAATATTACTGTGAAATTTACAGTAACTTGCTGGCAGCAATTGACAAGTAAGTTGCTGTAATGTATTCCACAGTATGCTGACTGTAAGTTTAATCACAGTAACTTACTGTAATACTAGTACTTTTTATTACAGTAAAAATCACAGTACCTTAATTGCAATCAGAGTAATAGAATGCTGTATTTTTTAACCCAGAAAATAGTATTTGGTAACACTTTATTTCGATAGTTCACTTTAGACATTCTATTAACAGTAAGTACCTTTGCAACTACATGTCAACTAGCACTTAGTAGAGTATTAGTAGACTGTCTGCTTAATATCTTCTAACACTTTCTTTGTCAACTTATTCTACTAACCCTAAACCTACCCTAACAGTCTACTCTGAGAGTTAGTAGACATGTAGTTGCAAATTAATGAGAATTAGTTGACATGTAGTTACAAAGTTACTTATAGTTAATAGAATGTCTAAAGTGGACTATCGAAATAAAGTGTAACCTAGTATTGTAATATGACTGTGTTAACTGTGTAGTGTAAAAGGAAGACACGGTTTTTGCCACAACAATAACATGTATTGACTTTAAAATGTGAAAATACATAAAAATGGCATAAAATAGATTTCAATTTTGTATTTTTCAGTCAGTAAACACTTTTTATTTTGCATAAACCTAAAAATGTAGTTTTTTAACTATAAAATCTTTTGTGACCGACTTTGTTCCAGTATAGGGTATATGTCAAACATCACATGGCAAACCAGAAAACAGTACTATATCAGTGAGAAAAATGAATAACATTTACAGTATATATTAATCTTCATACAGTTGCAGTCAAAAGTTTACATACACCCTGCAAAATCTGCAAAATGTTAATTGTTTTACCAAAATAAGAGGGATCATACAAAATGCATGTTATTGTTTATTTAGTACTGACCTGAATACGATATTTCACATAAAAGATGTTTACATATAGTCCACAAGAGGAAATAATAGTTGAATTCATAAAACTGACCCCGTTTAAAAGTTTACAAAAAAAGTTGATTCTTAATACTGTGTTGTTAGCTGAATGATCCACAGCTGTATATATTTGATGTGATAGTTATTCATTTGTCCTGAACAGTTCAGCTGCCTGCTGTTCTTGAAAACCTGATTTGTGGTTTTCTAACTAATTTGTGGTACCTGAAAAATCATTCAGGTCCCACAAATTATATTGTGTTTTCCAGCATTTTTGTGTATTTGAACCCTTTCCAACAATACCTGTATGATTTTGAGATGCATCTTTTCACACTGAGGACAACTGAGCGACTCATATGCAGCTATTACAGAAGCTTCAGACGCTCGCTGATGCTCCAGAAGGAAACACAATGCATGAAGAGCCGGGGGTGAAAACATTTTGAATTTGAAGATGAGGGTGAATTTAGCTTTTGTCTTCTGGGAAACATGTAGCTTCTGAGGGGCAGTACTAAATAAAAAAATGTATTATATTTAAGCAAAATAAGAAAAATCTTATGGCTATCTTCATGGCAAAATACACATAATAGTTACAATAATACAAGTTACATAAACACAAAATAAAAACCAGGCAAACTGTAATTAAGCAGGTAACATGTTTTAAATTGCATGATAAAAATTCTAAAATATTTTCTGATAAAATCTTACTAAAGTCTCTAGTCATGTGTTCAAACACTCTCCTTCAATATTATTAAAGGGTATGTTCAACCATTTTCAATCAATTTTGTATTGTTACAATGTTGGTAACATGTAAAAGAACAATGTGTATTCTTTCTCTGAGATACCCAGTTTATTTTAAACACAGCATTTTTTCATTTAATGCTGCAAAAAGTGTCTTTTTGTCATTTTGTCAAAACTCGTCATTTCATTTTGCATCATCCTGCAGAGTGCCCCTTACAAATAAAAGCGGATATATAGCTACACATAACTCAGAGAAAGAGTAAATATTTATAGAAACTATGGATCCAAGGCACTTCTTCCAGTTCCAAAGTGTTAAAAAGCCTTTATTCAAATATGGCTCACTCTAGAAATATTAAAAATGACTAGAACACCGCACACTGATGCATTTCGGCCAAAAGAGTAAATATTGTTAATTTACAGATATTAGAGACGTTTTAATAATACAAAGCAGGTTGAAAATCCTCAAACTTACCCTTATAGGTAATATAAGCATAATATTTGTCAGTTTTGTGTGTCCATGTACAGTTGGCGTCATCTGAAGTCTTCACAAGTGAAGCTGGATCCAGTCTGGAGCTGGCCTAATCTTGAGTAACCTTGGGATGGGCATCCTGAGATAGAAACACAAAATCAAAAGAAGAAAGTTTAGCATAGCTGCTGTTCATATTATTTCAGACAAAAGATTATTTCTTTCATTACATATAACTGGAGTGCAAGGTTATCAGATGTGTTGTGTGAATATCTGGCTAAAATATGTATTTTAATCTAATTTAAACTAAAAGAGTGTGTCTGAGCTCCAAACATCATCAGGAAGGCCACTTCAAAGTAAAATACCAAAAAGCTCTACTTCCATTAGTGGACTTGGATACATCTTTGGTATTATCAATAGGCCAGAATTTTGTGACCTCGTTACAGGCCAAGCACTATAGCTGCTGCTGACCTTATTTGTGCTTATTTTGCTGTACAGTATATATCGGGTTTAATCACAAGAATGTGTAATATTGTAACGTATTGTTTTTCGTCTTTGAAAGAAGTCTCTTCTGCTCACCAAGGCTGCATTTATTTGATCAAAATGAAGTAAAACTGTAATATTGTGAAATATTATTACGATTTAACACAACAGTTTTCTATGTGAATATATTGTGAAATGTCATTTATTTCTGTGATTTAAGTTGAATTTTCATTCCTCCAGTCTTCAGTGTCACATGATCTTCAGAAATCAGTATAATATGCTGATCTGCTGCTCGAGAAACACTTCTGATTATTATCAATGTCTTATGATCAATTATCAAAATTTAGAGCAAACATTTCTGTTTTAAATAAATGCTGTACTTTTTAAAAACTGTTTATTAATCCTAAAAAATCCTATTAAAAAATTGAAGCAGCACGACTGTGTTCAACATTGATAATAATCAGAAATGTTTCTCGAGCAGCAGATCAGCATATTATACTGATTTCTGAAGATCATGTGACACTGAAGACTGGAGTAATGATGCTGAAAATACAGCTGCGCATCACAGAAATACAGCACAGTTTAACAGAGATTCACACAGAAAACAGCTGTTTTACATTGTATTCATTTCATATATTAAGCTGTGGTGGGCATAAGAGACTTTCAAAAACATAAAAGATCATACCCACCCCAAACCTATGAAACAGTAGTGTATGTTTGAGATTTCACTTACTGATCCTACGGTTTATAGCATCTTGGAGTTGTTGTCTGACAGAAGGTTCACTCCGACTCTGCTGGGCTGCAGCAGACCATCAGCACTGAAGAATCTAGGAACAAAACAAGCAATTTGACACAGAGCCAACAATTTAGTATACAGTTCCAGGTTTATTAGAAGGAAACAAGCTAGAGCAGAGGTATGATGCAGATAAAAGAAAGAATAATATACAATCAGATCAAGATTTGTAATTTGTACTTTTATAAAGAAAATGTTCAACAATTAAAAAGAATATCATCAGAACTAACGCTCATGAGTTACTGTGATTTTTTTATGGGGTTGGGGTGGTAAAAATCATGGATTACAGTGCTGTACCACAATTTGATTGTTTTTTTTACGTGAAAATTTTTTAAACTACATGAAAATAAACTGAAAGTACGATAATAATACTGTAAATGAAAATGCAGTAAAGCCATTATTGTACTGTTAATTCAATTACAGTAATAACGCTGTAACCATTTTTACAGTAACTTACTGGCATCAAGCTGCCAGTAAGTTACTGTAACATTTACAGCAATCTTTTTACAGTGTGCTCTTATTTCTCTCTGAGCCAGAACTGTCGGTGCCAGCCTTGATTGATCAGATAGATAGCTTTATTTTAATTTTTTTCCCCTCGGGCTACAAGATTAATTTGAATAAATCAGAGGCAACTCCATTGGGTAAGTGGGGAGATTCGGCCCCATCTTTAATGTTCCCCTTGAAGTGGTCACCTAAGGGATATGGCTGTTTAGGTGTTATTGTGAAAAGCACTAAACAAATAAACTTGAATGGTATTGAAGTTGTCAGAGAAAGATGTTTCCCCATAGTGTCAGCTGCTTACCTCATCTCAGAGAACCGAGGTTATGCTAAGAAGAGCATGGCCATTCATTAAATATGCTGAGATAAGGTTTTATGCCATTTATGGTCAAGAGAAAAAAAAATGTGTGTGTGTGTGTTGTATGTCCACCTTTGATCTCGTAGGTTCAGATCCGATACAAGAAGTGAGAACTGTCCATCTTAACTGCATTTGTTTCACTCTTACTCAGAAACTGGCCAATTTTTCATTGCTTAAGCTCAAACTGATTGGCTAAATAGTGACAGATTCACATGTGAGCACACACACACACACACACTCACACACACACACACACACACAGATTGAACAATCAAATCTTACATCTAAAACATTCAAAAGTTTGTTTGCACACTTCTGCATTTGTGAAACACATTTTGTGGCTGTATTATTTTATATATGAGTGAATTATGGTTTTTGAGAACATGCGTTTTTATCAAATGTTGTTAGTCTCATTGTACTTATTTATTTTTGATTGGTCATCATGTGTTACAAGAACGCGAATGCAGCAACCCAACACGTAACGAGCAAGCAATGCTGAATGTTGCAGTGCTGATACAAATGAAATAATTATAAAATAAATGAGTAATTTAATAAATGTTTTTGCTGTTGTTGTTTGTTTCCTAATTAACCCTAACTCCAGATGTTGTTATGCTTCTTATGGTGCATGTTCTTCCTATCACCACAGAGAGGCGCTGGCGCTGGCACGCATGCTGTCAAAAAGTGCTGCAACACTCTTTCAGCTAACACTGATTCTACAAATATAAGAAGCAATATCTCGTGTCTGCGTCTCCAGAACAGATGTAAGGACCACCACTAACTGATGTGCGTATACAAATAATCCGGCTTAAAAAGAGTTGTTGAGCGTCCAGTGCTGAAGAACAGCTCCAGCCCGCAGCAGAACGAGCTCTACAGTCCGCACACAATCAGCTTCGAGAGCCCGAGGCGGTGGAGCGAGTCGGTTCGTTCGGACGGTCTGTTTAAGTGAACCGGTACACGGACTCGCTTGACGAAGAGTTGCCATCATAAGTAATTCAACGTGTCATGTTGCAGTGCAAGTTTTAACCAAACACAACTTTGTTTTTTTGATATTGTCGCTCTTGTCTTCCAGTATCCAGCGTGTTATAGAGTGTTACTCGCCGCACTCACTGTCGAGTCATTCACTAACGCTGCGCGAATCGGTTCGACCGAGTCACTGAACAAACGGATCAAAGGATGATTCATTTGCGAATCGGACACCGATACTGTACACCGCATTCATATCAGGAGTAATATGGTAGTGTACCGATCCGAGCACAGCTGTGTGACCGCATGTGTGATGAGCCTGAGCTCCTCAGCGGACTCCAGCGGAGCGGTCAGTCTCCTGCAGCTGATGGGATGAAGTTCTCTGAGGATGTCCAAACTAACTGCATCGCTATACTGACGGACATCGCCTCGGTACTACTGCTCCTCTCAGATCATCTCGCTTCAGTTCCTCCGCGCTTCTGCTCGTATTAAAGCACATCTTCATGAAGTGCATCTGATCTGAACTTGTGGAAATACATCGCAAACATCACCCGTTCATCTGAAGGCGCTCAGCATCATCCAGTAGGTTGACTGACTGTATGATATCTCTCGTGTGGATGCTTATATGATTATGTTTAACCTCAGGAGTTAACTTCAGCCACTGATAGCGCGCTGTTCAGTTCAGTGCATAGCTAATGCTCGTCTGGAGATGTACAGTAGGAACACTAGATAAGAAGAGACTGTAAAGTCACCATGGTAACCAGCAAAAGATGGTACTGGTATGGATGCATTAAAGTGTAACTGTGCAGTTGTTACCCTTCACTCCTGCTTTAACCCAGTGTAGTCAGATTGATTCAAAAAAATATATATAAATAAATAAACAAAAACAAAAAATTTGAATAATATAAAAAAAATAAAAATTTCTATAAAATAAAAAAATATGTAAACGTTCTGAAAGCTGCTTGCACTTATTGAAGGAACAATAGGCCTGCAGTTATCTTATAGTACTATGGATACTATGGCAAATTTGATAAGGGTTAATATAACTTGGATGATTTTATATGCTTTTATAAGTTAAAGTCACATTATATATGAGATCAGACATGCATGAACTGCATCGGTGCCAAACATTTGGTGATATTCAATGGCAACAAGTGTTCTTCTTGAAGTGAGTTTTTGATCATTTGTTTCTTTATATATATGTATATATATGTGTGTGTGTGCCTATATAAATGTGTGTGTGTGTATGCATTTTTGTGACATATGAGGACATCAATGTGTATAATGTTTGTTTCTTTATATATATGTATATATATATGTGTGTGTGTGTGTGTGTGCCTATATAAATGTGTGTGTGTGTGCGCGTTTTTGTGACAAATGAGGACATCAATGTGTATAATGACAAAGGTATGACAGGTATTACAAGGAGAAGGTGACTTTTCAGGACATTACAAAACAAAAAATTTGAATAATATAAAAAAAATAAAAATTTCTATAAAATAAAAAAATATGTAAACGTTCTGAAAGCTGCTTGCACTTATTGAAGGAACAATAGGCCTGCAGTTATCTTATAGTACTATGGATACTATGGCAAATTTGATAAGGGTTAATATAACTTGGATGATTTTATATGCTTTTATAAGTTAAAGTCACATTATATATGAGATCAGACATGCATGAACTGCATCGGTGCCAAACATTTGGTGATATTCAATGGCAACAAGTGTTCTTCTTGAAGTGAGTTTTTGATCATTTGTTTCTTTATATATATGTATATATATGTGTGTGTGTGCCTATATAAATGTGTGTGTGTGTATGCATTTTTGTGACATATGAGGACATCAATGTGTATAATGACAAAGGTATGACAGGTATTACAAGGAGAAG
>NW_015506765.1:116993-124438 GCF_001515645.1 Sinocyclocheilus grahami
GTGTGTGTGTGTCTGTGTGTGTTAGTGTGTGTGTGTGTGTGTGTGTGAGTGTGTGTGTGTGTGTGTGTGTGTGTGTGTGTGTGTGTGTGTGTGTGTGTGTGTGTGTGTGTGTGGGTGTGTGTGTGTGTGTCTGTGTGTGTTAGTGTGTGTGTGTGTGTGTGTGTGTGTTCGTTCATATAGGTTTTTATTCATGTTTAGTTTCTCTGTGGCTGATATCTTAGGAGGACATCTGTGGAGAATGAGTGGCTATTAAAAATATTTAAAAATCTTTGTAAGAGACTTTAATGTGGAAATAATTTTCAGTCAATAATAGCGTGCAAATGTTGGGTTTATGTAAAACGTGTGTGTGTCGGGGGAAATAACTTCATACACGCAAGATTCACACACACACGCACACACACACACTGCAGTGTGCATCGTACTTTACCCTTTAGCTTGCATTAGTTGTTTAGAATAGGGGCTCTGGATTTCAGTATTTCATGGCTGCCTCATGCGCATTTTGAAAGCATCTCTCTTGCGGTTTGACCATTTGTTGCAGCACTAGATCTATTTCTATGTTCCTGTAATGTTGATAGACTTAAATCTGGCAGAGGTCTACAAACCACCTTGGCTCTAAGCTTGATGTACAACACAGAAAAGCAACTCTATCAATGAGTTTATTCCACTGCGTAATTCAGTGTTGTAAAGAGCTGAAGTCTGAAGTGAGAGCAGGGCTAATGGGTGTTCTCTGATGTACAGTAGCAGTGCTTGATTATTCCGGCTGCAAATGCATGATGGTGAATCCTGTGGCCTGTAGCCGTTGTAATTTCTCTTTAATTGCGCTCTTGTTTACTGACATGGTAGATATGAAAGCTATTTCTGTAGTCTGTATCAAATCAGTGTCATGTGTTAGGATGTGTGGTAATTCATCATATGTAGTATGTTTAATATAGTTGCTGTACTGCCTCCATAATTAATGTCAAAGTAACAAATGGTTAATGCATTTAACAATGGTTTTAATGGACAATACGGCACAGGTTTAAAGCGTAACAGTTTACTCCCAAATTCTGGCATCATTTAATTTTTTTCATTTGCATTTCAGTCGGTTCCCCACACAAAGCTCACGGGAGTAAGAAAATAGTCTGAGGGGTAGGAATGACATGAGGCTTAGTAAGGGATGACGGGAGTGAACGTATGGAGGTGAATCCAGCGTTCATAAAGCCTGAGACCGGCGAAAGCGTGAGAGAACGAACCCTCTGCGTTTACAGGAGCATCTTCACACGCTCTGCATGCAACCGTGCTGTGAAACTCTGGCTAAATGAAAACAGATGACAGAGCCAATCCCCACGTGCCTCTGCCACCACCGTTTATCACCGTCAGCTCCCTTGGCCTCTCAGAGGAAAAAGTGCTCTCATGTTTGCCATGGAAGCAATTCTAATCTGCTGTCTTCAATGGAGCTCTTTGTATCTGGCAGACAGGACTAAACACCAAGTGCAGATGAGTTTTATTACTGTGTAAACGGGTGACAATTCACACGCATTCCTCGACATTTTATTTCAAATGAAGCTGTCATTAAGAAGACGCTTTTTAGCTAGGAGACGTATACTAGAGGCAGGATGGCAGAAAGAGCTGTTTGTGTAAAGATAAATCGGCACGAGCTGGTGTATTTCTGTACGAGCCCAGCTCTCCACTCAACATAGTAGCTGCAGACCCAAGTTGAATAGATTTATTTGAAAGAATTTTGCAAGCGGACATTTATGATTAAATTTCACAAGTGCAAATCCAGTCTTGATGGATGCTCGTCCAGCCAGTGCATGGCCATAATCAAATAGCCTGAAAGACACAAGGCTACTTAGCATTTAAATGGCCTGTGCAGTGTTAGAAGAAGCCAGCGAGAGTATTGACTGTTTACTATTGTCCTCTTTTAAGAGCTGCTTTAAAGCAGAATTGAATTTTGTTTGCATTATTGACACTATTTTCTGGTTTAACACTGTAAAGCTGCTTTGACACAAAGCGTTTACATAAATAAAGGTGACTTGACTTGACTTGTATTGAAATACATTCAAATAATAGAGTAATTTAATGATAAAATAGAGAGCTCTTGTGTCACAGTGGTGTGAAAAAGTGTTGGCCCCCTTCCTGATTTCTTATTTTTTTGCATGTGTCACACTTTAATGTTTCAGATCATTAAACTAATTTAAATATTAGTCAAAGATAACACAAGTGAACACAACATGCAGTTTTTAAATGAAGGTTTTTATTATTAAGGGAAAACAAAATCCAAAACTGCATGGCCCTGTGTGAAGAAGTGTTTACCCCAAGAGCTGTAACAGACTCATTGCAAGTTATCGCAAACGCTTGATTGCAGTTGTTGCTGCTAAGGGTGGCCCAACCAGTTATTGTAACGCCAAGCCAGCAGAGGGAGCCCTCGCCCGAGTACTGACCGTGCTCCACTCCCTCTGCTTCCTCTGCTTTCACTTCCTGTTTGACTCTCATATAAGCTGAGACCAGTCCATGTGCTGATTGCGAAGTATTGCCAGTTTATCTGCCTTACCAAGCGTTATTCTTCCTCTGTTCCTGATTGGTTTCCTGTGTATGATTCTGCCTGACTTCTTGACTCATGGTATTTGTACTCTGCCCCTTTTGTTCTGACTGATGTTTGTGTTTGGACTCATTGCCTGCCTCTCCATTATTGTCTCTGCTTCTGCCCTTGTGTACGACGAACGATCTGCTTGCTTCTCTGACTTTGACCCTCTGCCTGATTATCGACATCTGTTTAAAGCCTTGACCTTTAATAAACTTCTGCTCATGGATTCTAACCAAACTCCAGCGTGTCTGTTACAGTTATTAGGTTTAGAGGCAAACACTTCTTCACACAGGGCCATGTAGTTTTGGATTTTGTTTTCCCTTAATAATAAAAACCTTCATTTAAAAACTACATGTTGTGTTCACTTGTGTTATCTTTGACTAATATTTAAATTAGTTTGATGATCTGAAACATTAAAGTGAGACAAACAAGCAAAAAAATAAGAAATCAGGAAGGGGGCCAACACTTTTTCACACCACTGTATACTTGTAACATTATGGTGTTTTCTGTTTTAGGCTGATAAACTGTCCCTGACACAAAAGTCAAGTAAGATCAGATTTATTTATAGAGCACTTTGTACAATACAGATTAAATTAATTTAATAATTCATGAAAATTAAATTATGAAACAACACAGAAGACAATAGCATCCTTATTCAGCTCAGTTTAGCTCAGTGGTGGTTCAGGTCAATTTAATAACAGTATCAATGCTGTACTGTTCATGAAACGACTTCAAACTCAGTTCATTGGGAGTTTTGTTCTCATCCAACAGTGTCAGTCAAATCAGATATATTTTCTGAATACCAATTGTCTAAAAGACAATGGCGACAGTGGCAAGAAACCCAAACTCCATCAGGTGACAGAAATAAAGGAAACCCCTTCTGAAGAAACCAGACTCAGTCAAGGACCGTTTTTGCTCTGACCAAATGAACAAATCTTGTGATTTATGATTCCAGGCTGCAGCACAGAATACAGTTACATTTAATATTAGCAGTAATTTTCAGTATATTTGCTTTAGACATTCATGTGACAAGTGTATTAAAAATACTTTTGGTTTGAGTAGGATAGGTGAATACTCATTGACTGAGGTCAACTAGATTTTTAGATTCAGGCTTTAAATAAGCATGGACTTAGAAAAGGTTTAGCATGCTTATAACTGAGCTGAAACTGTCGGCATGCTGAAGCTCTCTTAGCGAAGCACTGCTACAACAATCAGCCCCAAATGCTGGATTACACTCTACCAGACTTTTTCAGTCTAAGCAGACTATGCAAATACTCAATTACAATCACACATTTACATAGTAATCTGTAAATATTGACAACAAAAAAAGGTTACACTTTATTTCGATAGTCCACTTTAGATATTCTACTAACTATAAGTAACTTTGTAACTACATGTCAACTACATGTCAACTAATTCTCATTAATTTGCAACTACATGTCTACTAACTCTCAGAGTAGACTGTTAGGGTAGGTTTAGGGTTAGTAGAATAAGTTGACAAAGAAAGTGTTAGAAGATATTAAGCAGACAGTCTACTAATACTCTACTAACTGCTAGTTGACATGTAGTTGCAAAGTTACTTGCTGTTAATAGAATGTCTAAAGTGGACTATCGAAATAAAGTGTTACCCAAAAAAAATATTGGGCATCACACACTGCCCAACCATTAAAGGGTTAGTTCACCCAAAAATGAAAATTAGGCTGTGTTTTACTCACCCTCGAGGCATCCTAGGTGTATATGACTTTCTTCTTTCAGACGAATCCAATCGGAGTTATGTTAAAAATTGTCTTGGCTCTTCCAAGTGTTATCATTGCAGTCGGCAGGTGTTTCTGTTGAACAGTCCACAAGTCGTCAAATAAAATACATGCATCCTTAATAAAACATGCCTCACATGGCTTTGGGGGTGAATAAATGCCTCCTGTAGCAAATCCATGTGTTTTTGTAAGAAAAATATCCATATTTCAAACGTAATAAACACTTTTCTATCACTCTTCCAAACTTCTTCCAGTTAATCAAAGACAAAACTGAGGTACCGTATTTGGCAACAAAGGTGAAATTCTCAAGGTGAGGACATGCCTTGACTGTAGGGTTCAACAGAGGTCCTCAGGTCTTCACAGTGGCTTACTTCTTCATTTCAAACTTAAGAATAAAGTTAAGAATATTTTATATTCCAAAAATCAAACCTTTTTTTTGTTGAAAGACTGATCTAAAAACAAAACTAAAGAGGAATTTTAATTTATTTAATCTAGGATAAGCTTCAGCTTGTCTTCAACCCTAAAAGGTAAGATGTTTTATTAACTTACTGGGTTGTTTCAAATATAAATCATTACAATATAACTAATTAGCTACATCTCCCAGTCACAACAGAAATAGTATGTGCCCTTATCGCAATTACGATAAGATGAAGGCAGCACAAAAAGACTTTAAGATGTTTTAAAATTGATCAGTGAGTCTTTAGGCTACATCTACATTAATCTGGATACATTTGAAAATGGCGTTTTCATTTTCAAAACACTCTCCATCCACGCAAGCATTTTCAAGTTTCCCAAAAGTTTCATCCAAACTGAAATGTCAGAAAACTTTAAGTTTGCTTTACTGCGCATGTTTTACTCACCCTCGAGGCATCCTAGGTGTATATGACTTTCTTCTTTCAGACGAATCCAATCGGAGTTATGTTAAAAATTGTCTTGGCTCTTCCAAGTGTTATCATTGCAGTCGGCAGGTGTTTCTGTTGAACAGTCCACAAGTCGTCAAATAAAATACATGCATCCTTAATAAAACATGCCTCACATGGCTTTGGGGGTGAATAAATGCCTCCTGTAGCAAATCCATGTGTTTTTGTAAGAAAAATATCCATATTTCAAACGTAATAAACACTTTTCTATCACTCTTCCAAACTTCTTCCAGTTAATCAAAGACAAAACTGAGGTACCGTATTTGGCAACAAAGGTGAAATTCTCAAGGTGAGGACATGCCTTGACTGTAGGGTTCAACAGAGGTCCTCAGGTCTTCACAGTGGCTTACTTCTTCATTTCAAACTTAAGAATAAAGTTAAGAATATTTTATATTCCAAAAATCAAACCTTTTTTTTGTTGAAAGACTGATCTAAAAACAAAACTAAAGAGGAATTTTAATTTATTTAATCTAGGATAAGCTTCAGCTTGTCTTCAACCCTAAAAGGTAAGATGTTTTATTAACTTACTGGGTTGTTTCAAATATAAATCATTACAATATAACTAATTAGCTACATCTCCCAGTCACAACAGAAATAGTATGTGCCCTTATCGCAATTACGATAAGATGAAGGCAGCACAAAAAGACTTTAAGATGTTTTAAAATTGATCAGTGAGTCTTTAGGCTACATCTACATTAATCTGGATACATTTGAAAATGGCGTTTTCATTTTCAAAACACTCTCCATCCACGCAAGCATTTTCAAGTTTCCCAAAAGTTTCATCCAAACTGAAATGTCAGAAAACTTTAAGTTTGCTTTACTGCGCATGCATAAAGCCACAAAAAAGCTCACTGAGACGATACAGACGGAAAAGACATGGTACGTTTTCATGCAATTCTTCTGACAGGATCATTTTATTTAGGAAAATATCCCACCATTCACTGACGTGTCACAACTGCCCTCATGTTTTACCGCACACTACAATGTTTTCTCAGTCCACACTACAACGTGAAAAGGGCGTTTTTTAAATGTATGCACTTGGGATGTCTTCCTTGACCAAAACGCCATCTCAGTGCGGACGGAACTGAAAAACATGTTTTCAAACGAAAATGTATTAGTGTAGACAAGACCTTTGTAAGAACCGCCATACAGTCAGACAACACCAAAGCCTATCATTTTCTTCCTGAGGAAAATAAGACATATTTGAGGACTTCTTAAGATGTTTTAAGCCTTGAACTTTGAATTATTTAGAATTTATTTTAAGTAATTTTTTTACTTCTTTCTGTGAATTCGGCCCCAGACCTATAATCAGCAATACTGTATGTAAAATCAGCACCCAAATTCAGCAGTAATTAGGGTCATATGTGTTTATCACTTGATGGCTCCAGAGGCATGGCTGAGATAATTACAACAGTTGCCATATAATCATTCCTGGCTACTCCTCAAGTGATTGACATTTGTAATAGTATGTGTTGGTTTTCTTGTAAGTATGAGTGTGTGGGTTGCCTTTAGTTACATGTTTGGACTTTCCCAAATTTGTTTTACAGAATTTCGGTAACAGATAAATCAACTGATCATTCTTGCCTCACTGCAAAAAATGCTTTTCTAGCTTAGATCTTTTGTCTTGTTTCCAGCCAAGAAGGATTTTCTAGACAAGTAAAAATTATTGTCTTGTTTTCAGAAAAAACAAGTCAAAATTAAGTGAGTTTTTGCTTGAAACAAGCAAAATAATCTGCCAATGGGGTAAGAAAAATAATCTTGTTCCCCTTCGGGAACTCGAGCTGCGTCGGAAAACGCTAGGGGAATGCCTTCAGCGATACCAAGCTCTGAATCATATGTGTAATCAGTCGAACGATGGGCGAGACGTCCGCGGCGGGTGACGTCATGACAAGGAAGCTTTAAAAGCACGTGAGGTGCCGCCGGCGCTAACTTTCTGTCATTCAGCGAAGCTCTCTGTGTGTGTCAGTCACGATTTATGTTCTGTGAGTCTTATTTATTGTTGTCTGTCCAAAGTGCACAAGCATCCAATATAAGCTCCAGCAGAGAAAGAAAAGAAATGTCTAAGCAAAAGACAAAAAAGGGCGAAAGTAGATCGCGCTACAGACTGTGTGTTCCTCACTGCCCACGCTACATCACGAGCGGGGATACACACAGTTTGTGCATGGTCTTGGGAGCGGAGCACGCGGCGTCGGCTCTCGAGAGGGC
>NW_015506765.1:125400-126443 GCF_001515645.1 Sinocyclocheilus grahami
ACTTCCCCCCGGAGAGCGGGCTCGGCGCTTCTCCTATCTTCCTCCGAGGAGGTTGATGTGGAGAGCGTCGAAGATTCGCCCCCTCAATCCCCACAATATGAGGAGCTAATGGAGGTAGTTACTCGTGCGGTTGCCAAATTGAACATCGAATGGCCCGCAGAGAAACAGACTGAGCCGCAGAGAAGCAAACTCGATGAACGCTTTCTGCGGGCCAAGTCGCTACCGCCGCGCCGGAGCCTGCCGTTTTTTCCCGATCTCCACACCGAGGTGTCGAGGTTGTGGAAGAAACCATTCTCGGTCCGCTTATTCGTCCCTGCCTCTGATTATTATGGAAATGTGGCGGGGTTGAGTGAATGCGGTTACAGAGCGATGCCCCGGGTAGAGCAGACGCTTGCGAGCTATCTGTCACCCGGTGCGGCGTCGTCTCTGAAGGCTCCGGTCTTGCCCTCCAAGCCGCTGCGAACCACCTCAGCGCTGGTGAGCAAGGGGTACTCGGCAGCAGGTCAGGTCAGCAGTGTCTGCACACTATGTCAGTGTTACAGGTGTACCAGGCCGACTTGCTAAAAGAGCTAGATGAAGGCGAGCAAGTCAAAGCAGATGACATTTTAGAACTGAGGAGAACCGCTGATCTAGCCCTTCGCGCCACCAAGGAGACCGCCCGTGCTATTGGGAGGTCCATGGCAGCTCTGGTGGCGGCGGAGAGGCATTTGTGGTTGACCCTGTCCGATATGAAAGAGAAGGACAGGGTCTGCCTTATGGATGCCCCGCTTGCGCCTTCTGGTCTGTTCGGCAACGCCATCGATTCGGTCGTCGACAGATACCAGGAGGCCTGTAAACAGGCGGCGGCATTCCAGCGGTTTCTCCCTCGCCGTTCTATAGCTCTGGGGGCTTGGGGGCTGCAGCAGCCCCAGCCGGGTACCAGCTCCTCATATAAGGAGGCCCAAAAACAGAGCGTTGCCTCTCGCATGGTCGCATGGTGGGACCGAGGCCGGCGGCGCTCTAAGTCGGGGGCTTCTAAGGCGAGGCCCGATCTGAGGGCCGTG
>NW_015506765.1:128304-136173 GCF_001515645.1 Sinocyclocheilus grahami
TTTCACACCAGGCAGGGATTTGCAAGTCTGGCGGCGTGGACATCTCGTTCCCCTAGCGTTTTCCGACGCAGCTCGAGTTCCCGAAGGGGAACGTCCCAGGTTACGTATGTAACCATGGTTCCCCGAGGGAACGAGACGCTGCGTCGCAAGGCCATACTTCCGGCATCCCTACTAGAGCTTGCTTCACTCCTAAGAAGCTAGCGCCGGCGGCCCCTCACGTGCTTTTAAAGCTTCCTGGTCATGACTTCACCCGCCGCGGACGTCTCGCCCATCGTTCGACTGATTACACATATGATTCCCCTAGCGTTTTCCGACGCAGCGTCTCGTTCCCTCGGGGAACCATGGTTACTTTGCCACGTCCCAGTTACTCCATGGTTACATGGAAAACTGGGACGTTTTCTGTTTGAATGGGGGAGTTGAGAATGGAATCACATATGCATTGGTGAGTAGATGATAGATGCAATATGGCTCTCCATTTATGTATATGTGTTTAGATGGTCATAGTGTATGAATGGTGGCACTGTGGGATTTGTTTCAATAATTTTGTTAGGACACCTTTCTATGGTTTTAATTTGTAGTATTGTCACAATCATGTTACTTTTGCTTATGTTCGGTTCTGTGTGTCTGTTGTGGGCATTTTATTTGAAGCATAGGGTCAAGATTCTGTGTCTTGTGTCTTGTCTAGTCTAGTCTGGTAGATCCTGGCACATGTGCTTCATCGGCCTCTTTCACAAAGCCTTCTGTTTGAATGGGGGAGTTGAGAATGGAATCACATATGCATTGGTGAGTAGATGATAGATGCAATATGGCTCTCCATTTATGTATATGTGTTTAGATGGTCATAGTGTATGAATGGTGGCACTGTGGGATTTGTTTCAATAATTTTGTCAGGACACCTTTCTATGGTTTTAATTTGTAGTATTGTCACAATCATGTTACTTTTGCTTATGTTCGGTTCTGTGTGTCTGTTGTGGGCATTTTATTTGAAGCATAGGGTCAAGATTCTGTGTCTTGTGTCTTGTCTAGTCTAGTCTGGTAGATCCTGGCACATGTGCTTCATCGGCCTCTTTCACAAAGCCTTTAAATGCATTTCAGCTCATGATAGATTCTGAACGGCTTTCATTTAGAGCAAGATATACAGGGGGAGTGAGTTTATTGTGTCAGATATGTCTTTGCTCACAGCTGATCTCTTACCCTGAATAAATATATAGCCTGTAGCGTAAATTCACTCCTCCTGTATCTCGTGCTCAAAACTAAAGCAGTTCACAAGTTAAAGAACATTTTGATTCTTAGTGTTTTTTGGTCAATTAAATATTGTTTATATTATATTTAATGCATTAAGGATTAAAGTTCCTTTTTTCTCTGTGATTGTTAAAATAATTGACATATTTTTGGGTGTCTCACATGAATAATAGTTTGCTTGTTTGTTGCTCATTGTCAGCTCAGAGTAGTTATTATTTGTGCATAGTTCTTCAACACTAAGTTATTATTGAAGACAACCTTCTGTATGTGGTCAAACTGTGCTTAATTTATTCAGTGTAAGGGTATGTAGCACTGTGCCATTCTCTTCTTTCATAAGGACATATTTAAAAAAAATTATTTACATACACTGTCATATTCTTCAGTTTATTTTTTATTTTTTAATATATCATCTCAACACGATCTCATGAGAATCTGTTTGTATTTTATGTAAAATGAGGTTTCTACCTTAGATAAGCATAGACACTGAATCAGCTACAACGATGTAAAAGACATACATGTTGTGTGTTTCTATTCTGATAGTTCAGTTCATGGATCTGAAGCTGAAAATCGAGTGTGTTCAATAAGTGAGACATACACAATGTGCAGAGCGATGGGTGCCTAGAACCAAGATTGAAAACAAAACAAAAACTTTTTAGAAGTCTATTTGAACGACTAACATTTCTGGTTTTAGTATTTAGACAGACATCTCTAAGATGCTTTTAAATACATAATTAAAGGGATAGCTCTCTAAAAAATGAAAATTCTGTCATTTACTCACCCTCATGTGCTACAAACCTGTATGAGTTTCTTTGATAAATGATGATTGACACTACTCGATTTTGTACACTAAATCAAACTGACTTCTCAAGAAATAAATTATACAGTAGCCTATACAGTATATTACATGTGCATAATTGAATATTGTCACAATGAAACTTTTGTCATCATCAGCAGCTTTGTCACATCTTTAGGTGGTGAAGGATTATTTAGCCATCATTTGGATCCAAAGTAAAATACTCTAATAATTACCGCTAATAATTTATCTTTATCCATTTTGTGAGATTCTCTGTCTCTTCAGAATGTGGGTTCGCAAAACCTGTCAGCGAGTGAAGATCGGGGCTAAAATCGTGCGGTGTGAACTCCGCATAAGATATCAAACTTCTCTTCATGGTGGATTATGAAAACTGACAACATGCTCTACAGCCAACCAAACCACCCCAATCACCATATAGTGAACACCTTAGCAACTGCCTAGCAACACAAAAGCACTGTGGCAGTGAATTTTGCACAGATTACACTCGCATTTTCTTTCAAAAACGTAAAAATCAAGTTTATGTTTGCAGTTGAACAATACTGAATAATGTGAAGAAAAAAGGCCCCAATGCATTTTTCTGCAAGCTGTATAAGACTGTTGAGCGGGGCAGCATTGATCAGGTTAGCAGGATCCCCTGGTGTAGAAGTGAACACAAAAGTGTTCCCATGAGGCCCAGCTCTGGCTTCAGCCCGCTTTAGATGGAGGCAGTCCTGCGTGTTACACCACAATACAGAATTCACTTTCAGCTGCGTTCACCGGGGAATTCTATCAGAGTTAATGCTGCCCGAGCAGATGCCAGCCCTGTGAATGCCTCAGACCTGCGCCTGCTTATTTGAGAATAGCCGTGTGTGTGGCTATTCCGTCTGGAGCAAATCCTACGGCGCTAAACCGTGGAGATGTTTAGCAGCATCAGAGGACGGGCTGTTTGAAAACGTGTCTGTGGAGATACTGTGGAAGACTGTAGAAGGCTAAATTAGACCGTCAGCGAGCTCAGCTCCTGGCAGAAAGTTTGATGTTCATGAAGAGCCGTGGCCTCGCTTATTGTAGATGTATTCTTTCCTGGGGAAGCTTTGAGAAAAAGTCTTTGAATTTTTCAGTGCATCCCCTAAAAGAGTGCTTAATGGGCTCTCGGCTGGTAACAACGCACCATAAACAGACATGCAGCTTGACTCACGCACATACATATAGCTTCTTGTAGCTTTTTACATGAAAACGTCTCTGTGCAGTGCACTTTCAGGAGTTTGCTTCGGTGTGTACAGCTGTTCATTTTATTCAAGCTCTTCTGGGTTTACAGCTCTTTAATCAAGCAGGGTACCAATGTCCTTGGTCTTTTTTGTGCATCGCCTAAATGTAACTGTGTGGTTGCCTTTAAGAACGTTATAAAGCCTGTTTTATCTTTCCATGATACCACACGCATATCTGGAAGGGTCGATTTAGAGCGTTTGTTCTTCAGTAGTGCATCAATAAAACGTTGGATGCCAGAGTGATCTGGTCTGTCATAAACATTTGGCTACTGGGTAATCATGTGTTTGAATGATGTACAACAAGTTAGAGATGTTTTTAATGACAAATTAATTACATATAAAAAAAATCATGTAAAAGGTAACTGACAGACAAATGTACCCTGATGTTCACTATACGACCAAATCATATCGAAAGCCACAGCCGCCAAAGACATTTGACCAAGACTTTGTAGAATCCTCAGAATTATAATAGCCACAGAACACCATATAATTGGTGCATAAATGTCACTAGATCAATGTTCTTCAGCTTTAGCAAGACATTTTGTGTCCTCCATACCCTTAAAGGATGGCCCTACCTAATGCTGGTAGTTATTGGTCACTGGTGAATATGGCAGACAGCTGCTATACAAGAACAACTTGAGGGATCATTTTGCAGATATTCAAATATTATTTCCTCATCAGTGTCTTTGTCCACCTGATTGCCTCCGCATGAATTTGCTGGCTTCTGCAGCACATCTTATAAATGAATGTGTATTGTGTAGACACAAATTCAGTGGCTCTCGACGGTGAGCTGTGTGCCATCTTTGTTATTATTCTTTGGTGCATGCAGGTCAGCCCAGGACTTCAATCTGATATTGGCCATATTTCAGAACACAATGTGAACAGCAATCATACATCAACACCATCACACTTTCTGCTTTTCGCGGTTAAATAATGTGTGAGTCTGAGACAAGGCAGATCTGAATGCTGGAACCCTCCACTGATCTGGGCAGAAAACCAGCATGAGATCAGGACAAATAAACAACCATTACTAGAGCGATCGACCGGCAACAGTAGAAGCGAAGAGCACACAGACACGCAATTAGAAGAGAAACAGGTGAAAAGCCAACGAGCAAAAATATAGGCAAAGACACATTTTCCAATGGGCCCATGTTGCAATAATGACACACCGATTGTCTGTGTGACAGACAGAATATTAATATACAGTTTTGCATCTTGATTTGTAAAAGTATGATATTTAACGTAAAATTATGATTTTTTTCCACAATGAAGAAGCTTGATACTGTATGTTCAAGTTAAAAAAAAGAAAAGAAAAAAAAGAAACCAGGGCTTATTCTTGTGTTTTCTGGTTTCTTGTAGCTGCACACGACTGGAAGATGAAGCTCGCTGGATTTATGCTCCTCCTCATCAATTCAGCAGCCTCCATCAATCTCAAATACATCTCCAAGAGGAACTCAGGTATGACCGTCATTTGACTGCACCTACAGCATCGTTTCATGTGCTGGAGAGTTTGGTGTAAGCTTTCAGTGTTGTATATTTTGGTGTTGGCTGTTGGCTTCAGACTCATGATGGGAATGTGGAGTAAACCCAGTGTTTTCATCACTGGTGAAAAAAGCCACTTGCGTTCTGTTTGAACTGTTTACAGAAAAGTAATGGAGTGGTTTTTGATGAAATTTCTCTGTGAACCGTTGTGTTTGTTTCAGTGAAGAACCCGGGCTCTCCACACGATCACATAAGCAGCATTGTGTGTGTGTGTGTGTTTCTGTGGGTGCTGTGTGCGCTCAGCAATTATGTTATCAGTCGTTTCATGCGCTGGAGAGTTTGGTGTAAGCTTTCAGTGTTGTATATTTTGGTGTTGGCTGTTGGCTTCAGACTCATGATGGGAATGTGGAGTAAACCCAGTGTTTTCATCACTGGTGAAAAAAGCCACTTGCGTTCTGTTTGAACTGTTTACAGAAAAGTAATGGAGTGGTTTCTGATGAAATTTCTCTGTGAACCGTTGTGTTTGTTTCAGTGAAGAACCCGGGCTCTCCACACGATCACATAAGCAGCATTGTGTGTGTGTGTGTGTTTCTGTGGGTGCTGTGTGCGCTCAGCAATTATGTTATCAGCACCAAACGGGCATTTATGTGGGCGGTAAAAACACTGAGGCAATCTCGACTGTCAGTTTCTCACCCAGCCACAGATCTCAGAGTTTGGCATGTACGCTTTACTGTGCCACCAAATAAGCAGAAATGTTTCCTGCGTTTTAATATGCATGATTAACATGTGAGACACCAGTTTATAGCAGCGTGTGTGAGTGTGTGTGTGTGAAGCTGCTGTGTTAAACGTTAAGTAGTAGAGCGTTATTGTGCTAGCATGATACCAGCAGCACTGGATTGTATGTTTAAGGAAGAATTTCAGGATAAATGCATGTGCTTTGAAACTTTGCGTAACAGCACAGGGATGAGCTCTGATTATGATTCTGAGGTATAGTATTATGTACTGTAAGCATGAGTTGCATTTGCCAAAGGAAGTCTAATGAATGCTAAAAAGAACATGTAAATCACACGTGAGGGATTTAATCATCGTAAGTTTGATCTGATTACGGTAAGATTGTGAGTTAAAATGTGGCGTCCAGTGTTCATCATTGAATTCCAGACAACCCTCACACCCTTTTTACATTTTGTTTGCATTACTTTTATTGACACAATATTTTCTTTTGCCCCTGAAATATTATTTAGCTGTATTTTTGTATTTGTATTTTTGCAGCAAACAGCACCTATAACGAGACATTAAAACACATTTGTGTTTTGGTGGTTTAGTGGAAGAAATAATCCACAAACTGTGTACGCGTCGCCACAAGAAATTCTGGAGAAAAAAGCTAATGTTTCTCTGAAGATATATTTTCTTTGCAGATGGTATGTCTTGAATTTGCATCTCTCACATCAACTTAATTCATCTGTTACGTTCTAGTTCCTTTCACTCACATCTGGTGCTTGGAGAGGTTTTATTTTGAACTATATTTCTGTCTTTCTAGCCACAGATAAGGTTTAATCAAAGCGTCCTTCAGCATTTTTGGCTGAAACAAGTATTAATATTGATTTTAGAGAATCTGTCAGATTGATGGGTTCATGTCAGATGCTAATGTTTCTCTATTATTACACTGATAGCTTTGATGGAAATCAGTTTGTCTCAAAGATGCTCTTGCAAAATCTCAAAAACTACAGCTTAGGATCCACGACGCACAAAAGGGTCAGATTTACTAAACAAAAGTGCTGCTGATCTACTGATAATTAACAAATTAAAGAACACAGATGCAAGTCATTTCCATTAATGACCGTTGCTAGGAGCAGTGCAAATTAGTGTTGCAAACAAGCAGAGCTAGCAACACAGATGCAGAATGGGCTCAGACATGCTTTTTAGGGTGTTAGATAAGGGTGCAAATAGCAGTAAACTGATCACAGCAAACCCTGGTAAATCATGTTGCGTGATTGATTCAAATCCTCTCCTCCTTTAAATGTTGTCTGAAAGGGAAACTCCTACAAATGCACATGCAATAAGATCAAAATAACATGTTCGTGCACTCTCCAGCTCTTAATGCATTGTGGTTCCTTCTTGAGCATCAGTGGATCTTGTCAGCCTTTGTAATAGTATGAGTCCATCTAACACACTCTCACTCAGTAAACACAATGATAGTTGCTGTTATACTGAAAATCACACCACAACATATATGGCAGCATTACACCACAATATTGAATTGTATATGCATTACTATTAATGTTAAAAAATAACTTTTTAGACTAAAAAACATTCAATTCATCTTATGATGTTATTGTTGATTTTCAGCTCATCCATATAAAAGGTTATTGGATGTTGACGTTCTACAGTATTGTGAGATACTGTGTTTTATTTAGATTAAAATAATAGCAATAATATAGGAAAGGGCTTTTTTTGAAGGCAGTCACCATGGCAACAGCATCTAGAATCAATCATAAGTCGGTCTCTGGCACATCAAAGTGATCTATTAACTCATTCCTGTCTCTCTCTCACTGGCATCTTCAACCCAGTGTCTGGAAAATGGAGCACAATGTGATAAGATAGCTTTTTATTATCTTGTGGAGCATTTGTTCTAAGTGTGATTAATTGTGAAGAGCAGTCGATGCGTGTGAACCTATGGCTGAACTCTGCTAATCAATAACCTGATCACAGCCACGCTCTAACAAGCCTGCAAATAAATAGATAGAAATAAAACATAATAACAATCTGATCTGATAGCGTGTTTAGTTCCACAAATAAGTTCCAGAAATAATTCGCTGTTAAAGAAGTGAGAGCGGGGTTTCAAACCGAGATCTTTCTGTGATGCAGCAGGTCTACAGATCTGATGAACGCTTTCTCATATAATGTACATTTCATCTTAACATGTTTACAAGGCACTCAGAGAGTGTGCTTTTTGTGTCCATGTGAATTTAGATTTTTAGTCAGTTTACTGTTTTGGGTGATTTTGGTCATGATTTGTTTGTGAAGATGTTTTCACACAAAAGGTTCTGTGTATGCATGTTTACTGAATGAGACCTGATATTTGCTTAA
>NW_015506765.1:136183-136513 GCF_001515645.1 Sinocyclocheilus grahami
AAATAAAATACACACACATAACTTACACACAAGTAAACAAACATTTATAAAAAGTTCCCAATCCAAACTTTCTCTACCTCAAAGGCCAGACTAAAAAAATGTGTCTTCATCTGTTACCTAAAAACCTCTATAGACGGAGCCTGCCGAATATACAGCGGAAGACGTTCCATAATTGTGGACCTACTACTGAAAAGGCGCGGTCACCTTTTGACTTCTTTTTGGACCGAGGGACAGTCAGCAACAACTGATTTACTGATCTAAGTGACCTAGCCAGTGTGTGAGATCATTTGGGGACAAGTTGTGTATAGCTTTAAAAACCAATAATAAAAT
>NW_015506765.1:136950-140802 GCF_001515645.1 Sinocyclocheilus grahami
ACCTCATCTAGACATTGCAACAGGGACTGTAAAGACTGCTCATTTTCGACCTTAAGCGGAAGATAAATCTGTGTGTCATCTGCATACATGTGATAAGAAATGTTGTGGCGATGGCAAATACACCCCAGCGGGCACACGTATATAAAGAAAACAGCATAGGGCTCAAAATAGAGCCCCGAGGAAGGCCATATTTTAAGTGAACCACAGAGGATGAAACATTTGCCAAATTAACAAAAACATTTCTATCTGTAAGATATGATTGAAACCATTTCAAGGCAGTTCCCCCAAACCCCTCCTCACACTCCAAGCGTTTTAAAAGAATCAAAGGGTCTACAGTGTCATATGGGATTATTTCATATGTCACATGTGTAGCAGCAGTATTTCATATATGCTCACAGCAGCAGCAGATCTATTGCATGAAGACCAAACACATTAACATTATCATGTATGTTATCATATATTTCCATACAACAGCATGTGAAAAAACTTGAGCCATATATAGCCTACTAAATTTGCTAGCTGTGCCAAGGTCTGTACAGCAAGTATCTTTTAAATATGACATAATTTGACCTTTTTGTGTCAAGGCAAAGTTCAGCTTGTGAAATGTCATGTAGTGTTACAGTCACCCTAGAAACAAGAGGAAAGCTGCAACAATATTATTATTTGATTCTGTGATATTTATCTGCAATCCCAGTTACCTTTTGTGTGGACTAATTAGATGATTTATGAATTAAAAAAATGTTTATGTATTTTTTTTTTACTTGGCACTTGTGTTTTAAACTAGTTTTTAGAAATATAGGCCTATTTTCTTGATCATGGACACTTATTAGTCATTCATGTGTTTAGATGATATGTAGATATGAGAAATTGTACACATATTGCTGGGCATAATAATGTCACATGCAGTGTTTGAGAACATGCACATTTTGTCTGTTGAAGTCTGTTTAACACTTACTTTAGAAGGTGTGGTCTTGTCCTTTGCATATACTAAACATATAAATTATTAAATAAATGATAAATTCAACATTTTAAGTCGACTTGTCTTCTCTCCAGTGATCCCAATGCCGGGTGATATATCCAGAAGAAAAGCCCTCTATGAAGAACTGGGTGCTATTTCCTGATCGATGTTAGCTCTGAAGCTTTTTATTTCCCCCCTGAAATGTTCAAGGTAGTTTTCTACGTAATTAAATATTATTTAATTATATTTAGCTTTGCTTCAGGGACATTCACCAATCAAGCGATGCTCTTTGATCCTCCGAGCGATAATGATGACAGCAGCACGGTGCAGGCAAGAGCACATCTGGATATTAGAGAGAAAGAGGTTTAATAAAAGCAAGTTATGATGGCTATTATTCTTTGTGATTTGGCCTCATTTGCTGGGTCGGCCACTGGGCAGCTTACGGACCGATGGAAAGATGTGTGTGAGACTCCCGGTCTGAAATTGTTCCCAGTCCAGCCCTGGTTTTAATGTATGAGATCAGTATCAGCCTTGTAACAAGATGAACACTGCAACAATATGGTAATATGATTTTTAAAACATGACAAAGTATCATATCTTCCTCTGTTTTAAGTTCTCTCTCATCTAGTACTTTGTGTTTCTTACCATTTTTAAAAAAAATCCAACTTTTACCATCTTTCTAAATGTTTGTGGTAACCATAAAATGAATTCTGAAGGTTATTTCCACAATTGTGAATCGTGAGCTATTCTAATTTGTGGCGTATGACATGCATGTGTCTAGTAGTGAATATCAGTCACACAGTCATTATCTAGGGACATGTTCAATTGACCAATCATAAACAAGTATTCCATATATAGAGTTTAAAGGTGTACAGTCTTCTGTTCAAGTTCTGTTCCCATCATCAGCATCTACAGTTCAAAAGCTTTAAAATAACTTTAATCATCCAAACTGCCCTTGACAGTGAGTAAAAACACAATTTCCCTAGGAGAAATCTCTTAAAAGCTGGAAAATAAGCTTCTCTTAACGTTTTGCCTGAAGTCACCCATCAGAAAATTAATTTTCTTCTACACCTTACGAGGGCCTTGGGAGTGTAATATATGTATTGTAATTTAATTATTAATGAGCAAAACAAAGTGTCCCTCAAGTGTCCTAAGATTGCGGAAATGCATCTGAGCTGCTTTGTGCTTCGAGAGAGTAATTAGTAAGTAAGCGTGGGATCTGTTATTTTCTCTTCCTTCACAGGCCTGAGACTTCATACATCCCTGTATCTGTGTACACTGTATGTGGCTCTGGACAGGCTGGAGACTCAGATCAAGGTGGTCTCTTTATGCCTCCAGAGACTCTCTGGAGAGTTTCTCTGAGAAGGGTTCCTTTGCTGCGACTGTGTGCAGAACAACTACTGTATGTGCATCGACTTCCATCCGCAGACAAACCTTGAAGAGACTGAAAGACCTCATGCTCCCGTTGGTGCTGTTTGGAGTCTGTCGGTCAGTTTGTTGAAAGGAAACAAGCTTGACCCAAGCTCTTGTGAGGAGAATAATGAATGGCAGTGTAGCACAGATCTTCAGCACCAATGCTAGCATGTCAACCTGAAGAATCCCAAACCAGACTTCTTTCTGAGTGATCAACCGTAAACAAATGGGCTACAAGCAACAGATACAGTACTGTTATGAGCTCCACCGAATACTGTGTGAATAATCCTGCAGAAAATCTAATTGTATGGGCCATTAGGTTCACACCTTTACAGACAGAGATAGAGCTGATTGTGTCTGAGGCACACCTGACTGCACAACTCTGATATTTGCTGCTGACTCAAAGTCATCTGTAGTGCTTAAACATGAGATATAGTTTGTTTTGGGAATATTAAACAAAAAGTATAAAAGTGTGCACTCTCCAGCTCTTAATGCATTGTGGTTCCTTCTTGAGCATCAGTGGATCTTGTCAGCCTTTGTAATAGTATGAGTCCATCTAACACGCTCTCACTCAGTAAACACAATGATAGTTGCTGTTATACTGAAAATCACACCACAACATATATGGCAGCATTACACCACAATATTGAATTGTATATGCATTACTATTAATGTTAAAAAATAACTTTTTAGACTAAAAAACATTCAATTCATCTCATGATGTTATTGTTGATTTTCAGCTCATCCATATAAAAGGTTATTGGATGTTGACGTTCTACAGTATTGTGAGATACTGTGTTTTATTTAGACTAAAATAATAGCAATAATATAGGAAAGGGCTTTTTTTGAAGGCAGTCACCATGGCAACAGCATCTAGAATCAATCATAAGTCGGTCTCTGGCACATCAAAGTGATCTATTAACTCATTCCTGTCTCTCTCTCGCTGGCATCTTCAACCCAGTGTCTGGAAAATGGAGCACAATGTGATAAGATAGCTTTTTATTATCTTGTGGAGCATTTGTTCTAAGTGTGATTAATTGTGAAGAGCAGTCGATGCGTGTGAACCTATGGCTGAACTCTGCTAATCAATAACCTGATCACAGCCACGCTCTAACAAGCCTGCAAATAAATAGATAGAAATAAAACATAATAACAATCTGATCTGATAGCGTGTTTAGTTCCACAAATAAGTTCCAGAAATAATTCGCTGTTAAAGAAGTGAGAGCGGGGTTTCAAACCGAGATCTTTCTGTGATGCAGCAGGTCTACACATCTGATGAACGCTTTCTCATATAATGTACATTTCATCTTAACATGTTTACAAGGCACTCAGAGAGTGTGCTTTTTGTGTCCATGTGAATTTAGATTTTTAGTCAGTTTACTGTTTTGGGTGATTTTGGTCATGATTTGTTTGTGAAGATGTTTTCACACAAAAGTTTCTGTGTATGCATGTTTACTGAATGAGACCTGATATTTGCTTAA
>NW_015506765.1:142206-142654 GCF_001515645.1 Sinocyclocheilus grahami
CCCAATTACACGTCAGTGGGCGGAGTTTGCACTAGTGTAAATAGACACTCCATTTTTGTAATGAACCAGGTAATAATAATGAATTGCTTATTTAAATAATAAAGTAATAATTACCGATGTGTCTTGGGATCTAATTATATACTTTTAAATTATGATTTTAAGGGGAAACATACATTATTAACACATTTACTGTACTGAAAATTACTATTCCTGAAAATGGAATATTAGGCCCATATGTCCTGCATGGATTCTGTAGCTTATAGAAACAAATTAATTTAAAACACAATCACTTGCGATCAGCAAAAGGCATTTTTACAAAAAGCTAAATAATATATAACTGTTGGCGCTTTGCTACATATTTAGGATTGGGTGTACAGTTTAAGAATCTGCCATTTATTGTTATTAACACTAAATTATTTTGTGTGTGTGTGTGTGTGTGTGTGTGTGT
>NW_015506765.1:142664-143058 GCF_001515645.1 Sinocyclocheilus grahami
TCTGCTAGTTTGTAATTAAGTCCTCTGCTCTGTGATTTTGCCAAAGCTAGATATTATATAATTCAAGCGTTTGACTTTAGGGTCACACTCAAAGATGGAGAAGAGTTTTTTAAGGACTAATTTGGAGGTAGTTGTGCGGCAATTTATATTACCCTATGAATTCCATTGTATATTTCTTTCAGAAATCTGAATACAGGTCAGCAGCGAGAGATGTTGTGATCGTAAAACCCTACAACTATCAGTAGACAGGCTGCAGAAATACAGGCTGAATATCCAACTTGTGCGAGGGGGGAAATGCAGTTATCTCAAAGCACAAGAACAGTGTGAGCAAATCATGTTGTTTCTTGTAATTTGCTTGTTAAGGCTGCAATTAGTCATTTTAACATATCTTCAT
>NW_015506765.1:144051-144404 GCF_001515645.1 Sinocyclocheilus grahami
TGTGTGTGTGTGTGTGTGTGTGTGTGTGTGTGCGTGTTTGTTTGTGGTCCTGGTAAACCCTACGTTATGGGGACAAAATGTCCCAACAAAGATGACAATATTTGAAATCCTTGTCCTTGTGGGGACAATTTTTGGTCCCCATGATGAAACAAGCTTATAAATCATACAGAATTAAGTTTTTTGATTGTTTGTGGTCCTGGTAAACCCTACGCTATGGGGACAAAATGTCCCAACAAAGATGACAATATTTGAAATCCTTGTCCTTGTGGGGACAATTTTTGGTCCCCATGATGAAACAAGCTTATAAATCATACAGAATTAAGTTTTTTGAAAATCTAAAAATGCAGAAAGTC
>NW_015506765.1:144528-146088 GCF_001515645.1 Sinocyclocheilus grahami
GGAAACACAACATGTGTGTGTGTGATATGAATTTTATCTCTGTTAGTTTAAGTAATGTAGTTAATAACGAATGGCAATACATGGAACCTTATAGTAAAATCTAATCAACAGCTAGTGGATAAATAAAGTCTCCACCTTCTTTGTCCCCCTCAGTTTCCCCAGTAAATCAGTCACAACTTCCAAGTCATCTTAATCAACAAAAACGTCTCAGGTTACCCATGTAACCATTGTTCCCTGAGAAGGGGAACGAGACACTGCGTCCCCTAGAGGACACTTTGGGGAACGCCCTCAGCGTGACCGGTGTCTGAAGTGCATGTGGAAACACAACAATGAACCTGTCATTGGCCCATGACGTATTACTGGTGCGACCAAGAGTATAAAAGGGCACCTGTAGCACACGTCATCAGCTTCTTGTCTGAAGCAGACGTGCACAGGAATGCCTGAAGCATGGCAAGGGGACGCAGTGTCTCATTCCCCTTCTCAGGGAACCATGGTTACATGGGTAACCTGAGACGTTCCCTATCGAATGGGAACTCGCACTGCGTCCCCTAGAGGACACTTTGGGGAACGAATCCCCACGCCGCCATGCTGAAGGAATGACTGCCTTATCGGCAGGCATAAGCCAGGAATTCTAAGAGTTTCTTATCCCCCAGAAACACACCAGCAACTGCCAACACACTGTAAGGGTCAGAGTTGATGCGGGCCAGTCACAGTCACCCATCAACGTACAGTTTTACGTTTCACAACCCTAAGTGCGAAAAGAGGCCTTACTGCACAATAGTGCTAGGAATTGGGAACGCGAAAGGCGATACTACCCCTCTTCCCAGATGTTAGTATCTTGAGGGTCACAGCAGGAGTGGGACGCAAGTCACGGAGTAGCCCACCATCTCCACATACCTCTCATCTGTGAGCGGAAAACAGAGGGAACCCCCCTTGCGCTAACATAAGGTAAATATAAGAAGTGGGAATGCGAGAAGCGGTGCTGCCCATCTACTTTTTAAACGTCTTGATATTGTGAGGATCATAGCCGAAGAGGTGGGACGCGAGCCGTGGAATAGCCCACCATCTTCGCGCTCTTCTCACATCTATGCACACAAACGGAGGGAAACCCCTCCTGCACTATCACATGGTAATTTACAAGAAGTGGGAGCGCGAAAAGCGGTACTGCCCATCTACTTTAAACCATCTTGATATTGTGAGGATCATAGCCAAAGAGGTGGGACGCGAGCCGCAGAATAGCCCACCATCTCCGCGTAGTTCTCACATCCATCCACACAAACGGAGGGAAACCTCCTTGTGGTAAGCACTGCAGGTCATAAGAAGTGGGAACGCGAGAAGCGATATATCCCATCTACTTCAACCGTTATCATATTGTGAGAATCATAGCCGAGGAAGTGGGACGCGAGCCGCGGAATAGCCCACCATCTCCGCGTAATTCTCACATCTGTGCTCACAAACAGAGAAAAAATCTTTCCCTGCGCTGGCACACAGTAAATTAAGAAGTGGGAACGCAAGAAGTGTGTAGCGAATCAGCTCATGGGGAAATATGAATAATTAACC
>NW_015506765.1:147621-148243 GCF_001515645.1 Sinocyclocheilus grahami
TCCTGCATCTCCGCTGACCAGTCCAGGGTTAGCCTGGTGGTGGCACGGGTCATGACGTCCAAGAGTTCCCCATACGCGAGTGACGAGGAGGAGGTGGGTTGTGATCTAGCCTCCACCTCAACTCCTGTCACGTCTATCTCTTCGGAGCTAGACTGGCCAAGTAACATGCTCTCTGCCGGATCAGAAGAAACCGGAGACCGGGCTTCCAGATCCGGTTCGAGAGCAACAGAGCTGGCGACCGAGGATTGGGATAGGGAGAGACCCATCCCAAGCTCGTCAGCCAGATCTAACTGCGAGCCCCATGAGTGCAGACGGCGCTCTGCCTCGGCAGCAGCGGGTCCAGCACCACGAGGCGCAGACGCTTGGCTTCCGTCCTCTGTAAACAGAGCCAAGAGGGAGCGCAGCTGTTTCACTGTGAAACGATCACAGTGGGCACAGCCGGCTCCCTCGAGAGCCGACCGTGCATGCTGTGCCCCCAGACACACCACACAAAGCTCATGAGAATCACTAGGTGTGATGAACCTTTCACACGGTGGGACACATCTTTTAAAACTGTGCTCAGACATTTTTTTTTTTTACGTTCTGTCACACACGCACACACAAACAAAACGGCTGAAGACAA
>NW_015506765.1:149015-151998 GCF_001515645.1 Sinocyclocheilus grahami
AATAGCTTAATTTGTTCACAGAAAGGAAACTCAAATGGCAGAAAAAGCACAATGTTTTGTTTTCATTATGAGTGTACTCAAATAAAAGTAGACCTTTTACAGTGATGCATTATTAATAAGACAATAAATGACGGAGTGTTTTAAGTTGATTCTGCTGGTATAAGGAAACAGTTGAAGTGATCGTGCCGGCGTGCGCACACACACACACACACATACACAGACACACACACACACACACACACACACACACACACACACAAATTGGTACTTTATCAAAATAAAATAGAGTGAACCAAACATCACACGACTGAAGTACAAAGCCTACATAATAAATAATAGTTTAGCATTTGGATACATCGCAGCTATGGAAATATTATGGACTATTTGGATTTGTGCCGAATGAGAGCGGTTGGATACACGAGCACAAAGCTCCATTTTGCAAACAGTTAAGTGCACAAGCCTTTAAAGTATACTCCTTTGTCAGTCTGTGAGAGACGCATTCAGAATCAGCACATGGTCACTGTCTAGTGGGCTTTGTTTTCAAGGGTGCATCTCATGGCATTCGCTGTTCTTTTGTTGGCGGTTATCAAACAGCATTGCATTGCTGCGGGCGCCCCCTTCTGGATTGAGGGTGAACTGCCTGTATTCGTTGTAAGGCCTCATGCACCGAACCGAGGTGTCCGTACCGTGACGGTTCGGTACGAATACATGTATCATTACACCCCTACCAGAAAGGCAATAAATTACTACAATATAGAGTTTAACAGGAGCTGTTACCGTAATAGCATGAAATTCAAAATAATTATTATTGCATAGGGAAGAGTAGGTTGAGTATTTCCAGTTATTTGAAATGAGAAGACCAGTACCCTTCCAACCTGACAGGACGTGTGAGAGAAAGGGAAGTGGTTAGAGAGCTGGGATTGTGGAGTCTTCTGGACGAATCCAAGACTCAGTCAAGCCCAAGATACTAAGTGTAGACTGAGAAGCAATGGCCAGAATGAAGTCTGTTTTTTGACAGCTGACTGACAATTCCAGAGACCCACAGAAAAAGGCTGCATTTACACTTGGCATTAACATGCGACCTGTATCCGGATGTTGTCCACATACACATTGAAAAGACAAGTGTAAACGCGCTTCTGATCGGAATGTTATCCGATCAGCGTGTCCTGGTCCAGAGGTAGTCGAGGATGCATTGTGATCGGATCTCAGTGTAATGTAAACGCAATCCAGCCATCGTGTCTGCATTCACAGGTAGACATCACGCAAAACGCCACCCCCCCTCTCCCGACCTGTCTGAAGAACAGAGCGCTAGTGAGACTCGTACATTTATTTTAATAGTTTTCAAAAGAAAACCCACCACGTCAGGTTGACTTTGCACCGCAGACTTATTTAAATATTGCTCGGGAAATACAGATCCGATCGGTTATCCAGATCGAGAAGTCAGTTGATGTTGCCAAGTGTAAACGCGCCGTGTCCTGATTGACTGATGATCTGATCTGCTTGATCAGATCACTGTGATTGCATGTTAATGCCAAGTGTAAACGCAGCCAAAGAGAGAGGTGCAATAGAAGAGGTGAAGATAGGGCACTGGTTAGCAAGATTGCGTTGCCATTTCCATTTGATGTTAGAACGTTGTTGAGAGCGAACAAGAATATATTGGAGACACTGCCGCCTACCTGACTCTGCTTGAGAGGTGAGGAAAAATACACTTACCTGAGATGATTTTTTATGTTTCTGAAATATATGATTGTATTCTTGAAAACAATATTTAATTGCATTATTAAATAAAATATTAGTTAATTATCAAAGAAAGAAAAAATAATAATAGCCATAATATGAACCAGGGCTGGGCAATTTCGGTCCTAGAGGGCCACTGTCCTTCTGAGTTTAGCTCTAACCCTGATCAAACACACCTGAACCATCTAATCAATAGCTTCAAGATCACTAGAGAGCTACAGGCAGGTGTGTTTAATTAGGGTTGGACAATGGCACTCCAGGACCGAAGTTGTCCAGCCCTGAATTATGGACTATTGTAAATGCTGTGATACTGTGATTACCTTCGCACATTGCTGAGTTCTCCAACAGTTTATGTTGTTGTATAAGGTATCATTGTAACGTATATTTTATTTTGTCTATTTAACCATGATGTTTATTTATTTATTTTTGCTACCAAGTAACAGAATTGCACAAATCAGGATTTTAAACTACACTTAGACATTTTGGGAGCAGCACTGCAAAAAGTGCAAACTTCATCTAAAATGAATAAGCTTATACAATATTCATTGAAACTGCTGAGGTTGAGGATAAACATTTCCAGAAGGTTAAGCACCTCCTTTCAGTGTCCATTTGCTGAAAATATGAATAAATAAAAATAAAAGTTAAAAAAAAACTTATTTGTATCCTATTCATATACTGTATATATATACAGTAGCCAATACTAACATGAATGCTACAGATACTACATATTGAAATGAAGCCTGCTGTGCTCAAAGGCAGATGGGGTGTTTTGGTGTGTGTTTGTGTCTCATCAGGACGCTGGACACTCATAAGAGCGCAGCGCTTCACTGGCTCAGACTGGAGAGCGTCAGATGAGATCCCTCAGGCTCTGCTCTTACTCGCCCCCAAAACCTGCACGCTTTTTATATTCAGCAACATCTTGTGCATTTTCTTAGCATTGATGCTGGTGGGAAATTATTAGATGGTTTCATGCTCGAGTCGTCTTTCAGCACTGTCCGCTGCACTGTGAACATCTGTACCATCTTCCTTCCGCCAATGAGCGCTAATATCCAGCTGATCGACCTCTGCTTTTCCTCTGCACTTCTTTTGCTCTTCATCTGCACTTCTGCTCTTCCTTTGCTCTTCTTCTGCTCTTCTCCTGCTCTTCCTCTGCTCTTCGTCTGCTCTTCGTCTGCACTTCCTCTGCACTTCCTCTTCTCTTCCTCTGCTCTTCCTCTGCACTTCCTCTTCTCTTCCTCTGCTCTTC
>NW_015506765.1:153464-159382 GCF_001515645.1 Sinocyclocheilus grahami
CTCTTCCTCTGCTCTTCGTCTGCTCTTCGTCTGCACTTCGTCTGCACTTCCTCTGCTCTTCGTCTGCTCTTCGTCTGCTCTTCTTCTGCTCTTCCTCTGCTCTTCTTCTGCTCTTCCTCTGATCTTCCTCTGCTTTTCCTCTGCTCTTCCTCTGCTCTTCCTCTGCTCTTCGTCTGCTCTTCGTCTGCTCTTCCTCTTCTCTTCTTCTGCTCTTTTTCTGCTCTTTTTCTGCTCTTCCTCTGATCATCAGCACTTAAGGGGTTTTCCATGCACTTCTCTCCACGTTTGGAGAAGCTGAGGTGCCACAGGGTGACGATCCCTTATAGTTCCATAGAAACACTGTCTGAAGAAAGTGATTACAGTGAATCATCTGCTAGAAGTAAAAAACAGAAATGTTTAAGAAATGCTTGTCAGTTGAGAGTATCTGAAAGGTTTGGGGAGTTACCGTATTGTCCCGAATATAAGAAAAACGCGGTGGTCATATATTCAGGGTCTAGACTTTGACATGTCAATAACACACCCACAACAATAGGTGGTGCCAAATACGCATTAAACGAGTGTGCCATGAAATACATAATGTAATGCGTGTTGTAAAGATCGCGAGTAAAAACAAAAGAGAAAGAAAACCTTACAGCTGCATGAGTCGTGACGGTCACGTTAGCCTGATGCGACCAAACTCTCTTTGTGATTTTAAAACGTAAGACAGTACTCAGATTTGAAGACTACAGTAAGATTTAACTTCTACTGTTAATAAGATTTTGGTAGGCTAGTATTAGATGGATAGCCTAAATGTCCTAATTCAGATGGGCTACCTGTTTTTTTTTTTGTTTAATGTTATATCAAAAAGTGTATATTTTTTAAATGTGATTGTTGGTACATTTTACCAGTTTTTACCATACTTTCAAAACAAAAATTAAAATAGGAAAAATATGCAAAATGAAAATAATTGAAGACAAAATGTGTTTTACTGAGAAAAACAAGATTTGGTTTTTAAAAAGCCTTTTTCCAAAAGGTACATCTGGGAAAAGGGGGGTCGTCTTATATTCGGGCCAATACGGTAATATTCATCTGTTCTCGTCGAAAGCCTGTCTTAGATAGCGTACCGCATTTAGCCTTCTTCCTTAGAAAGTGTTTAACCAAGAGGAAATAATGTGTCTTCCAGCTGAACAAGCTGCAGGATAATTCAGGTTTTGTTTTCTTCCCTCTCCTGTTTTGTAGTGCTGTTTTAAGAGCGTGGGAGGAGGCGAGAGAGATGATAGGCCAGACAAAGAGCTCCTTCTCTGGCTCCGAACCGAACATGCCAGAAGATGCTCTCTTCACTCGCTTCTTTCCTTTTTCTCCTCCTCCTGACTCCCGAATCCCCACAGCAATTTTCTGGCTGCATTAATAAATAGTAGTAATATGATTTCAGTGAAAGCAGCAGCCTGGCTCATGGAGGGAGCGTTTCTGAACAAAAAGAGCTGGGAAACTAGGGCAGAACGGAAGAGTTGGCTATTATTTGGAGAGTGTGGTGCCAAACGCAGCATTGTGCATCTGGCCTCGAGACACGTTCAGTAGCACAGGCGTAACTGCTAATGAATCCTTCAGGTAGCGTGGACCGTTAAAGGAGGAGGCGCTCGACTGAGACCGAGAGAGGAGGTCAGATCTGCCCAGGGTTCACAGAGCTGAGAGATGCTTACAGTTCCTTCTGCTAAATATAGCCCTGTTTCTTTTGCCTTCTAACAACCCAGTAAGAGGTGCTCACACACAGTGCTTTACAAATATGAGACACGGACGGTGGAGTGAGAAGAAACACTAAAGAGCTAGAGGCACACGCTGTGTTTGAGACACTGGACGTCACGTGTGTTTGCTTAGAAAAAAACATGGGAAAGTAGTACAGTGGAATGGAAAAATGTGTTCTGTGTGAACGACCCCTAAAGAATCAAGAAATATGGGATATATGCAGTATTAATGTACAATGAAGGCGTTGTAGGCCAGCTCTACTGACAGCATGTGTTAACTAGAGACAATCATTTGGGCTTACACACTGTGAAACATGTATTTTTGTGAGTGTAATAACATCAATGCTTGTTATTTGAGCTGTGAAGCTCTTTATAGTAGCAGGAAGATGATTCTCTGGCTAATTGTTCTTTTGTGTGGAGTTTATGCTGTGTGAATAAGCAATTCTATTACACTAGTCTCATGCCAAACTTGATGTCTTTTAATGATTATTGCCTTGTCTCATAGACTTCCTTTATACAGTAAGTGCATTACTGTAAACAGGATTTGAGACATGGGTAAAAAAAATAAAATATATTTTGTTATTTGAAATGTTGCCTCGAAAACTAGCTGAATATAAGTTTTTATATATTTAATTTCATTTCAGTGAACATTTATTTATTCCATTTAGCTGAACTTGACTAAAATAACTACAAAATAAATAATAATAATAAAACTGGTAGACATTTTTATTTAAAAAATGGAAAACGTAAAAAAAAACTAATAAAAATGACATAAAAATTAAACCATGACAAAAAAAGAGACTAAAACTCAACTTTAAAGCAATAAGTAAATAAATAAATCAAATATTCTGAGAGTGTGTCTGTATTGCATGCATTAGGAGAAAGATCAGCAGAATGCAGAAGTGCAGTTTATGCGTGTCGTCGCTGGTTTCTGCTGTGTGTCATGAGCGGGATTGGTGTCTGAAGATGGACTCCTGCCAAACGCCAGCCACAGTGGACCTCATTAACAGCCAGAGAAGATTAAATGCTCGTTTTGAAATACAGATGCTATGGATAATTACCTTTGGGTATAATTGGAGCTAATGTGAGAGCAGACGCCCGGAGAGCTCGCTCGCTCTGCCTCACATCACATCTCTTATGTGTCTTATTTGTTTGACTGAGCATCATGAGCACATATGTTCACAGAATGGACCCAGTCTGCTCTGATTCATTAAACAACGCATGAACCAGCAACATAATCAGGACTGAGTGGGGAAAATACGTCACGTTTGGATTGTCTTGCACAGTATCTTCAGTGGAAGAGTCCTGTCTTTGTTCAGATTAAGTTTCAGTGAGCCTTGTAATAAATCACACATAATAATAAAACCAAGTATTTTATGTATTTTACACAAAGTGTGGTTCACTTGCATTTGCACAGACACTGAAATGTAAAATACTGATGTAATGACAGCATCTAAACCATACATCATTTTCATATGAACAGCTTAACATATTTCAATATTTAGATGAATATTTTGAGTAAATGATATTCCTCAAGCTACCTCAAGAGGATCTGCTGATTGACCCAAAAGTCATAAGTTGATTTTTCTATCTCAGAATTGGTGTTTGTGCTGTAAATTCATTATATTTGTGGACAGAGACTGTCTGTTGTGATGTCACTCCTGCAATAATGATGTCACAGCACATCAAGATTAGGATTTCATTTCAGTAAAAGCTACATTTAGTTGGAGTCAGTTCATTTATTTTGTCTTGATAACCTATTATAAGTGTGAGGTGGTTTGTCTTTTTCTGCATTAGACATTAAACTGTTCAAATGAAACGTCTGGTATGGTCAGGAGCGTTTCCTCGTACAGTAAGTCAACTAGCAACCTGTTAACATGGAGTCTGATAATCATACTCAAATGTTATCAGAAAGACCACGCTCAAAAATGTTTGGTGTATATACATCTATATTTATATTTGACATCTAACAACAGAAGTGATGATTGCCAAAACTTAAGCTTGGAAGGTCAGGAACCGATCTCAGCCTTAAACGTAAAAAGAGTGAGGTTGTACGAATTCATACGAATCAGCCACCTCGTAAAATATGTACGAATTGCCGTGAGATCGGGCTGGACTGACATGAAACACTTTTTTTAAGGTGGTCAGAAACAGCGCTTACTGTCCTGGTAATTATATCAGTAAGTGAGACGCAGTAGATCAAGGGCCCAGACCGAATCAGTGACTTTTGGGAAACATCATGACATGCTGAAATGTGAATCACGGAGCTGAGAGTACTTTTGGTTGTAATTAAATTAGGATTTAACAATGCATGTGCAGAAGTTTGTGATGATGGGAATCAAACTGTTTTTGTGGAAATCTTTCAGCTCACTTGTGGGCTCGGTCATGGTGACACAAAATGGGACAAAAATAGCATGGATTCCTGACAAAAGAGCCGAACACAGTTCACCGCAGAGCTTCTGCAGCGTGTTTCCAGTCGACTGAAATTTGCAGATGTGCATGCTCTGGTTTCATTTAGCATCTAAAAGGATTTCAGCTATCATTTAATTAGAGTTGAATGCCTTTGAAAGCCTCTCGTGAAGTGTTGGTTGTGTGGCTGTGAGGCCCGCGGAGCACGTGTGAGGGAGCGTGTGTTTCTCCGAAGACATGCCTCTAATGAAGCTTCTTTAATTACATTTTAATGTACCTGAGCACGGCAGCTGCGCCTCTCCTCACTCACAAAACTACTGTTAGTGCATCTCACACACACACACACACACACACACTCGCACATAGGCCTTTTACTTTACTTTACTTTTAGTCATTTATATATATATATACACACATTTAAGGAAATAAAATAAATTAAATAAAAATGACAAATGCAAAAACTAAACATTTAAATGAAAACAAAAAAATAAAGCTAAAAACAATTCAAAATATTAAAAGAACAAAAGGTATGAGTATAATAATGATTCTAACATAACACTAAGCCAAACACCAAAAAACAACTACATGTGTGTGTACAGCCACACATATATATTATTTCATTTCCATTTTGTATGTTGAAGTACTGAAATAACTCAAATTAATTAAAACTAAAACTTAATAAAAAACCTATATAGACATAATAAAAAACTAATAAAATGACAACATTACTACAACTATAACTAAAACTGAAATAGATAACTAATACAAATCAAACTACAAACTAGTTTATCAGTAATCCTAAAAAAATAACACTGAGCCAAACACACATGCTAAAATACAAACAACTTACTGACACATAGTAAGAAATGGTTATAAAAACTGAAACCGAAGTGAAACAAGTATTAGGAAAGAGGAGAGATAAAAAGCGATACTTATCCTCTGCCGGTGTCCGGCCCGGTGGAGTCGCACGGTAGAGTCGATGCTCTTTACACTCTTCAGGCTTACCACGACCGCAGCCGCGACCGATTCCGCGGTAAACTAAGCTTCTTTTTTATTCCTTTAACAAAACTCAAATTGAATTCAGCTGGACACACTTTCCTGTTAATCACAACAAATGGCCAAGCAAAGCGCACGACACTGACAAGGTACAACAAGGCCTGTCGCAATAATCAGTATTTCGACTTATTGCACAATATACTGTATGTACATGACCTCAATAATTTTTGGTGACGCAATATATCGCCCATTATATTTTTTAAACATTAATGTCACCGTGTCTTTTACATTCCACTTGTGCCTGTGTCTTTTGCAGCTTCTTTGCGTACGTAACGTGGTGTAGTCATGAGGTGCTCGTTCAAATTTAATAAATGCTTCTACAAACAAAGTTTCATCTGCAGATATGGCCTTGTTTAGGGATCTGTGTCTTTGTGCGTACAGACATCTGACTGCTGAGTAGTGCTTGTGTTTTTCAGCAATAGTGTGCCCCATTAATTTACAGAGAAAAGAAGGTCAGGGAAACATCTGTAGAAAAATCTCCATACAAGCTCTTTGTGCATTTTTCTACTTTTTGTTAGAAAATGTTTATTTACTATTTATTCAAGTTTAAGGTATCTAATATTTTGAGACTTATTTTCCATGATCTAAATATTCTTAAAAATTAAAGTTTGTTGTCATTTGGAAGTGTATAGGCCTTCTTGCATTGTTATGCTGTTACATTATGATTATATATTCAGTGGCATAAAATGTGGCACACACACACACACACACACACACACAAGCACTCACACA
>NW_015506765.1:159460-165595 GCF_001515645.1 Sinocyclocheilus grahami
CTCACACACACACACACACAAGCACACACACACACACACACACACACACACAGGTTTGTTTTTGTGAAAAGTGGGGACTCTCCATTGGCGTAATGGTTTTTATACTGTACAGACCGCATATTCTATTGTCCTACACCAACCCTACCCCTAAACCTACCCCTCACAGGAGACTTTGTGCTATTTCAGATTTTCAATACACTCCATTCTGTGTGATTTATAAGCGTTTTGAAAAGTGGGGACATGGGGTAATGTCCTGAAAAGTCACCTTCTCCTTGTAATACCTGTCATACCTTTGTCATTATACACATTTATGTCCTCATTTGTCACAAAAACGCGCACATACTCTCTCACACACTCATACACACACACACACACACACGTTTGTACTTGTCTATGCTACACTGAAGGGACCAAATGTCTCCACAAGGATAGTAAACCTGAAATTTTTGACATTGTGGTTCCGGCCTGCGGTCCCCACGAGGAAAAAATAAATAAAATAGTAAATTATGTTTATGTGAAAGTGTAAGAATGCAAACAGGTTTTCTGTAAGGGGTAGGGTTAGGGTTGAGTTAGGGGATAGAAAATATTGTTTGGTCAGTATAAAAGTAATAAAAGTCTATGGAAAGTCCCTGCAATTCACAGAAACTGTAGGAACTGAGATGCACGGCTGGGACACAGAAGGGCCGAACCCAAATTTTTAGCCTAGACTGGTATTAGCATACAGATAATATGGCCGTGCTATAAGGCTATTGGATATCTTAAAATATAAATAAGTATGCAGTTTCAGTTATCAGTTATATCAACAAAGAAAAAAAACAAAACTAATGCGTCAATGAAGTAATTTAATTTGAGCCATTTGAGCAAAGGTAAATTGTCCAGTAAACTGCAAGGTAAATTACTTTAACTCTTTCCCCGCCAAACACGGAATTTTCAATGTTTCAGTGTTTCAGTTCAGTGCAGAAAGTGCCGATCAAAAACACAGGCAAGGAAGTTGAAGAAACAAGTGATCTCATATGTAAGCAGAGGCGTATGAAAAATAACGCGATCATCAAAAAAGGGCCGAACCCAAATTTTTAGCCTAGACTGGTATTAGCATACAGATAATATGGCCGTGCTATAAGGCTATTGGATATCTTAAAATATAAATAAGTATGCAGTTTCAGTTATCAGTTATATCAACAAAGAAAAAAAACAAAACTAATGCGTTAATGAAGTAATTTAATTTGAGCCATTTGAGCAAAGGTAAATTGTCCAGTAAACTGCAAGGTAAATTACTTTAACTCTTTCCCCGCCAAACACGGAATTTTCAATGTTTCAGTGTTTCAGTTCAGTGCAGAAAGTGCCGATCAAAAACACAGGCAAGGAAGTTGAAGAAACGAGTGATCTCATATGTAAGCAGAGGCGTATGAAAAATAACGCGATCATCAAAAATAAACAGCATATAAATGAAAACTGCCTAATGTTACCGAGTGAAATGTCGATCCAGAAAGTGGTAAAGGCTTGTGATTTCTCTCAAGCTAAAATATATCTGCACGTTAAATCCTCCCATGTGTGTTTGTGGTGTTAGTGGGGCTGGGAGATCTCATCAGCTCCAGAACAACACGGCACACATTTCACATGAGTCTTCTTACTGTTAAAACATGACATAAACATCTGATGGGCATCTCTGCGCTGGTTTAGTTGACTTTATTCAGTTGATTTACAGGGACAGTTGTCATTGCAGACGTGACTGTGATCGGTTTTGCGCTGTTAACTTTCATGCAATGAGATAATGCTATAATCAACATTATAAATCTATTACGTATTTCATGTGTACAGATGTTACCTAGTCATAGCAGTGTTCATTTGTTGTTTAATGTTTATTTTTCCATCCTATCTTCTGTGACTCGCTAGATGAGAGTCACTGCTCTACAGCAATCAAAAGGCAAGCATAACTTTACATGTTTGGCTCCCAGTTGTCTGCTTTCCTCTTCTGCTAAGCATCTCAGCTATAAATACTAATTGGTCACCGTGGGTAAACACACAGTTGCCTGCTAATGCAGATCACATTTACTGAGTGACTAAATGTCATCCTGGGGCTTTCTGAAGTCTCCGTCTCATACAGTGTGTAGGACCTTTCATTAAAAGCCCTTCAGTGCCAGTCAGTGCTGATGCCAGACTGAGACGGTGAGGATGAGGAGCAGAAAACATGTCAATGCTTGAGTCTTCAGTCAGGAATTGAGTGTAGAACTAATAGATAAGTAGCTTCTTTACTTAAGTTATATCTTTAACTCCATATATCCTGTACACTGTAAAAATGGTTTGTTGACTTGACCTAGCCAAGTGATTCTGTTGATTTGACCCGGTCAAGTTTAGCAGACATCTAAGTTAATTCATCTTACATTTAGTTGTTGACATAGCACGCTGTAATTTGAGCCACCTTACTGTAGAGTTTCAGGGCACTTTTAAAGTGAAACGTCCACTGACTGGCACTAATTAGCATGTTAAGTTTTCTCTAAAGCAGTTAAATGTGGAGACATTTTTTACACTATTTACTGCACGTATCACAACAGGTCAGAACGTCTGGTGAGTGGAGCTGAACGGCTAATGCTGTCTTGGGTTTGAACCCTAAACTGCACTGTGAGCAAAAGCAAACATATTCTGCACATGTTTTCTGAAGCAGCCGTGTAGTTTCAGGTTTAGGTCTTGTCTCGTGTTTCACTGCACTCGTACCTGAGCGACGCTGCACCAGCTGAGCAACCGAACAAGTTTGCTGTGTCAGACGAGCATTACATGGAAGCCTTTTGTTTCGATTCTGTGCTGTATCGACAGAAAGACATCATAGGATCAGAGCTGGGATCTAAAACGTTTTGATACAGGAGCATCTTCATCGATGCATTCAAATATTTTACACATGGAGCTGAACCTATTTTTTTTCTGTTGTGTGTCAGATGTTTGAATTCAGGGACTTGTCAGACAGTTTGTCTTTTCTCAATGGAGCAGGAAAGCACTTCAGTAAGCATGCTTTGACTGTTTACTCTCTCCAAACCACCGGAGAGCTGAGAGTGTGAAAGTGAATCTGTGATGTGTGCCTGTTTGTGAAGGGCAGAAAAGCTTTTATTAAACTGGAGCTGTGGTCATGACTTCACTAAGAGACACTCTCTGAGTGCTTCTCGATGCTCAGGATGGGCACAGCTCCACAGTGAAAAAACAGCTGCTCATAATAAAGGCCATTGTCATGACACGGTTTAAATCAGCAGGTACACTGTTCTCATCTGATTGCTGAGCGTGCAATCAAGACCCTGAATTTGTCCTTTCGCTGCGTGGTCTGATTTTTTGTACAAAATCAAGGTCCCTCTTGGCAAGAGGGTAAATGAGGTTGACCTCTCAGGTCAAGGTCTAGCACTGTAGAAATGAAACAGTAGGTCCTTGGTGAAAACTGAACCTCAGACTGTATCTTCACATCAGCACCTATAGCTCTGAGGCTGTTACGTGTTCTTCATCGTTTCCCACAGAGATTCAACACAGAACAGTGCTGCTGCAGATATCCTGGAAGCACTTTATTTTACCGTCCTGTTCCATGGGTTAAAGGGTTTCGAAGGGCAGGTTTTGAAAATGATACCAATATCGTCTCGTTGTAAACTACAATAATGTGAATTTGTGAAAACAGTGATGTCATGTGCATGTGTATTACGTGCTCTGCGTATGTGCGCAGGTGCGTCGTGTTTCTTTACAAAGACGAGTCAAAGGTTCCAAAACGAGGGTCTTGTTAGTGAGAATAATCGAACATGCATAGCAGAGAGCACCAAACACAAACAACAAGTGAACCGAAGGAACACAAGTACTAAGGCAAATCAGTGATACACAGCTGAATTCACTCATCGAATCAGTAACCAAGGGAACTAAAGATTGGTGGGAAAAACTAAACAAAGGAAGAGAGGAACTAAAGAATACAGACAAAAAGTCTATGATGAAGAAACATAACTCTGACAATAATACAGCATTTAAAACTTTTTGGAAATAGAAAGGAAAAACGTTTCCATTTTTAGTACGTTGTTGTCATGTAAACCTGCCCAAATTACCATGACTACATTGTGATGAAAGTGCAATGAAATGAGAAGAAGAAGAAAAAATGAATAAGTTCATAGGCTAAAGTGACCTTAACTGTGAAAATACAGTTTGGTGTTCTGTTTTCTTTTTTACATTTCATTTTGGTGGATAGTGAATTGCATTACATGTTTCTCTGATGCTTGTGCTTGTTTGTTTATTTATTTATTTCATGAGCGCTCCTTTCCTCAGTGTTGATGTAGTTCTGAAACATGAAGACAGGACAAGACATATTGAAGAGCTTATCCCATTTTTACAAATAGCCAATAGTGTTTCGTTTATGTCCCAGCCTGGCAAAGACACACTCAACAGCTATTTGACAGCAGTTATTTTACAAAAAAATGATCAAGCTGTAGATTCCCCCCTTGCTGTTATTATGAAACTGTAGCTAATAGGTGTAATGACACAGTTAGTGTTGCTACAGTAAAACAGTGCTTGTTTTTAGCAGTAGTGAGGTTTGAAAAGCGTGTAATTTCTGTTGCTTCATGGCATCGGTGCCGTCTCGTCTTCTGCTCATTAGTGCTGTTTATAATAAGCCTTTGAGACGCCTGACCTCCTCTATAGCGCTGTAAGGGTGTGCATTATCCCACTTATCACCAGCTCCATGCCACAGAAGTAAAGAACTGGACACACAATATGGATTTGAGTATTATTTGAGTACGAGTGAAGTGTTTTAGTAGCTCACTTGTAATAAACTGAAAGCTTCAGCAAAGATAAACAGCACCTAGCTACTAGTTTACATCAATATTTTTAGCTTGTACTGCAACTATACTAAAAGTGAACTTATAGGTATACTGAACGTTATCCTGCTTACTAAATAAATGACTCCATGAACATGAAATATTGATTTGACTTTAAATAGTTTTAAAAGCTTTCCGCTCAGAAAAACTATTAATTAATTTGGATTGGATCGGATCTTGCTTACACCCCTGTGAAGTCCACTTTGCAGGGCACTTACAATTGATTGGAACGCACCTACAGTAGAGTCTAGTTTGTGTCCTTGCCTTCACATTAAATAAATAAATAAAATACAATAAAAACAAGTTGCAAGTCACAGCAACACACCGCAAGCTATTTGCACCCAACACAAACACAGAGAGGCTGTTGTTAATTGCTTGTAAGTCGGTGTGAAATAGACCTGGCATTGGCTGAAGAAACACAATCAAACTGGCCTTCAGTTTAATGTCCTCTATAAGGCATCTTCAGTAATGTAGAGCAGAACTAGCACAGTATTCACCACACCCTCCTTAAATCGCTCTCTTCTCATGTCATTCTATATAACAATTATTTAAAAGAGAAATACGTCTAGCAGCAGTTGCCGGGGCCTTGCATTCATCAAGCTTCCTCCAGAGTCTCATTCCACTAGCTGAAGGAAACCGGTTAGAGATGTGCAATTAAAATGATGAAGCACTGCTCTCAACATGTTTCCCCTAGTCTTGGAGATTCACGAAGGCCGTATAGCAGAAATCACAATGTAAATCTCCAGCACGTTGTCTCAGCGCTGACCTGCTCAGAGGCGGATGTCACCAGGAAGATGGTGTGAAGATACTCTATATTCCTGTGTAGCACATCAATATGAAATTGTATGAACAAGAAGAAACTGTTCCCAGTTATGAAAGATTTCCCGTCAGCTCCAACAACTGACTGACAAACTCACATAGAAACAACAAAAACTATTCAAAGCAAAATTAGACAAATTAATTAGACTAATTCACTTCTAATTTCTACAAACTATGCACAAAAGTGTCTGTTTAAAACGACGTGGCGTCATTGACAATACTGTTGTGTTCTGGTCATCTTAACACAGAGAGTATTTTCTTTCATACAAAAATGCTATTATCACATTGGACTAAAACCTACTGACCTTGCTCACACAGTGTATGAAAACTTTCTGAAAAACTGTGATAATTGCTGTGCTTTTGTGGGGATTTTTCTGACCTTGTTATACTACACTTGTGGTGTCCCTGTTCAAAAATGACCATTCTACAAAAAACTTGTAAAACGTGCATATCTATCTATCTATCTATCTATCTATCTATATATATATAT
>NW_015506765.1:165778-177190 GCF_001515645.1 Sinocyclocheilus grahami
TATCTATATATATATATATATATATATATATATATATATATATATATATAAAACTTTAAAATGTGTAAATCTCTTGTTATGCTTTATTATTATCAAATATTGGATTCAATCTAAATCTTTTCATCAACTTGTCTTCTTACAGAAAAATGAAAAGTATGTAATTAATTACTCACCCTCATGTCGTTTCAAACCTGTAAGACCTCCGTTCATCTTCAGAACACAAATTAAGATATTTCTGATGAAATCTGAGAGCTCTCTGACCCTCCCATAGACAGCAACGCAACTGTAATGTTCCCAAGTCCAGAAACGTAGCAAGGAGATGATATAGATATTTTGCAGATATTCTCCAAAATGGCACCAGGGTGATGTGGAAGAGAAGAATTGTTGAATAAAGTAGTTTTTTTTCTTTTCTTTTGCACACAAAAAGAATTCTCGTAGCTTCGTATAATTACGGTTGAACCCCTGATGTCACATGGATTATTTTACAGATCTCCTTGCTACGTTTCTGGACTTGGGAACATTACAGTTGCGTTGCTGTCTATGGGAGGGTCAGAGAGCTCTCAGATTTAATCCAAAAAAATCTTAATTTGTGTTCTGAAGATGAACGAAGGTCTTACAGGTTTGAAACAACATGAGGGTGAGTAATTAATGACATACTTTTCATTTTTGGGTGAACTAACCCTTTAAATTGATGCATGATGCCAGTGTGTCTACTGTACTCACCATTCAATTCAATTCAATTCAAGTTTATTTGTATAGTGCTTTTTACGATACAAATCATTGCAAAGCAACTTTACAGAAAATTAAGTTTCTACAATATTTAGTGGAAGCTTATCAGTGGTGACTGTCAGTTAATGTACATATGGCAGACAGTGGAAACTAATCCCGTATTTTCTAATAATATTACCAAGGGGCAACATGTATATCGAAAATAGCAGAGGACCTAGGACAGATCCTTGTGGCACTCCATATTTTACTGGTGATAATTGAGATGACTCTCCATTTAAATGAACAAAGTGGTAGCGATCGGACAGGTAGGATCTAAACCATCTTAAATATTGGGATCCTTCTATACTCACACCATTTTATGATTTTTTTCCTTCCCTTGTTTTGGAGCACAGTAACACACTACATATACATGTACACATATGCATATACCTCAAGGCTCACATACTCACACTTACAGCCAAATTGGATTTCATGGGGTCTTTAGATTCGGAATAGCATACCACTACTACTCTTACTATTTTTGCTATATCGTTATGTGCTACTTTAAGAGCTAGTTTTTACACCTATCCTGATGGGGATGGGGTGTGAGGTGTTGCAGGACGGTGCCGTGGTGGGGTTTTTAAACAATCAAAGTGCATGCTGTATGTGTCATATAACTGGCCATTAGCGTGTCAGATTATGTTATCAGTTATGTTGTTTCAGCAAAAATGTACTGTAGCTGTAGGAGGGGGTGCCTTTTTTTGTGAATAGCTTTAATCCTAATTAAAGTACAGTGCACTAATCAGAAGCTTTCTTTAGTCGCTCTTCTTACTGTTGCTGCTGTATGATAAATATGCTTAATCTTGCAAATTACAAGGAACAGCTCAAGCTCCATTCTCCTCAATATCAAGATCACGGCTGGACCTTGTGTTTGTGTGTCTGTTATGAAGATAAATGTTCAGCCTCATTAAGGACCTCTGAACCTTTAACCATAGAGTATAAACCACCAGATTCATTACTACTACTACTACTACTACTGTTTGAAATAATCATATGTTGTGAACATAATCTAAATCTCAGCGTTTCATTTATTTACACAACCACAACACAAGCAAGATCAATACTAACAAGAGTACCTGCACTCTTTTCTGTGAGAGGACGATCTCTTCAGACAGGTGATTGAGCACAAAATATATCTTCCCCAAGTGTAAAATGTTGATTTTATGGGCGCTTATTGTTGTAATGTTCAGCAGTCATTCAGTAAAATGCAGTCCACAGTGCTGCAGATAGCTCTGTCGAACAGAGTCAGCAGGTTTCTCTGAGGCCATTATAGATGGTAGTTCATAAACATAAATGGATATGATCTCTTATTGAATCTAAATCGCCTTTAATATGCACTATCATGGGAAGTAATCTTTTAAGTGGACAGCGTGTCACCTCCCATCAGGTTCCAGACTCTTCAACCACTGATTAGGCTCCTGAAAAGTCTGCATGATTAAATCTTTTCTTCATGGATGTGTTTGTCACATCGATCAATTACACATATTAATGGGGTTGCCAGAGTGCAGTCATTTACACATTCCCACTGATATATCAGTCCCTCAGGATCACTCATTACTGTGGCTGTGAGGAGATGCTGAGATGAATCTTCATTGTTTCAATATAAAAATGTGTTTGACTATAAAGTACTGGACTGTTTTAGTGCCTAAAACAACTGAATACAATTAATTTGTACTTCATTGTAATTAAGATAGTTGTGAGTTAGATCAAGTAATACTGAGTGAAAATGACCATTTTTGTATTGTTCCTCACCGCCAGGTATTTTAATAGTTATTTTATGCATGCAAATATGCTTTCACTTTTGTACTTTATAAAGTAGCACATATGTTCTAGTGTACTGTGCTCACATTTACTTGTGCATTAAATTGCCAATCAAAAAATTACATATCAGCTTGCGCACATATTGTGATCTCGAATTGCAGAATAATTTAGTGCATGCATTTGAGAGACGTTCGTAAATGTGATGCATATATTCATGCATGCACAGTTTTGCAGCTTTAATTGCCTTTTTGGTACGTTGTTGTATGCTCATAGTTTCTTGTGCGCTTTATTCATGATGAAGTGATAGAGCGTGCGCCTCATACAGCTGAAGAGTGTGCCGTGAGCTCAGTAAAACAGCTGACAGAACGGAAAAGTTTGTTTTTCTAAGTTTTACTGACATATAGCTTAACAACATCTCATCAGACTGCAGTTCACTGTTGTTCTACCGAAGCTCATCTGGCTCATGTACCTGGGCCTGGCACTGAGGCCAAGTTTAACTGCTTCAATACCAAAGTATTGCAGTGTGGAAACCACGTGTTTAATTTGAGCAAAATGTTGTGCTGCTGGTATTCTGGGCTCATGAAGCCTAATAGCACTTCGATGTTCAGCATTATACACTTTTAGCTGACTGCTAGTTTAGAGTCCACAACAGATCAATTCAATTCAATTCAATTCAAGTTTATTTGTACAACTTTACAGCAAATTAAGTTTCTACAATATTTAGTGGAAGCTTATCAGTGGTGACTGTCAGTTAATGTACATATGGCAGAAATGTACTGAAAATCAATTAAAGATGTAATCAAACAGACAATGAACACTATTAACAGCAATTATTATATGATGCAATCAAACGTATAGCAGAATGTGGTAGTTGTGTAAATTGTTTCAGGGTTGGCATCATCTGAGGTCCTCTGAGGGGTTGCATCATCTCTTCTCAGGTGTTCTGGATCCAGACTGAAGCTTGTGTAAATCCTAGTTACCACGGGATGTCAATCCCAGCAGAAACAGAGAAACAAATAATAAAACATAATTAGCGTAGCTGCTGTTCCAACCAAGCAAAAATGATTTGTTTAACCCAAACTAAAGAATAATAATGTGCATTTGATCAGATATAACTGCAGTACAAGATTATGAGATGCATTATTTGAATGCTTGGCCAAAGAGATGTGTCTTTAATCTAGATTTAAACAGAGAGAGTGTGTCTGAACCCCGAACGGTATCAGGAAGGCTATTCCAGAGTTTGGGAGCCAAATGCGAAAAAGCTCTACCTCCTTTAGTGAACTTTGCTATCCTAAGTACTACCAAAAGTCCAGAGTTTTGCGACCTTAGGGAGCGTGATGGATTGTAGCATGGTAGAAGACTAGTTAGGTACGCAGGAGCTAACCCATTAAGGGCCTTATAGGCAAGCAATAATATTTTGTAACTGATACGGAACTTAACAGGTAGCCAGTGCAGAGACTGTAAAATTGGGGTAATAATATTGATGTTGTCTCTGCCTCTCAGAGCCTCCGATCCCCATCGCTCCTCCTCAGCTGACGGCGGTTGGCGCCACCTACCTGTGGATTCAGCTCAACGCAAACTCCATCAACGGCGACGGGCCGATTATCGAGAAGGAGGTGGAGTACCGCACGCTTTCCGGAAGCCTGATCGACAGCCAACCAGTCGACAAACCTAACCACAAGATCGGCCACCTGGACCCCGACACCGAGTACGAGATCAGCGTGCTGCTCACCAGACCCAACGAGGGCGGCACCGGGGCCCCGGGGCCCCCGCTCAGGGCCCGCACCAAGTGCGCAGGTAAAAAAAACTGTCATTTTACTACTTCACAGCTTATTCATTTGGCGACTGACAACCAGTGATGGAGAAGCTACACTGAAAGCCGTTTCTCTAGTTATTCATACCAGAGTTATTTTTAGATACTTTTGTAGTTTTTATTTTATTATTTTTAAATAGATTTTAAAGTTTTTGTAATAGCAATGTAAGCGAGATTAGCGGCAACCACGCTGGCGATGCTAATGGCCTATATGCTAATAGCGGACTTGATAGGGAAATCAAAATAGAGCAAGTGATAACAAGGCGCTCTGATTGTTTTTGTTGTAGAATACGATAGGGGATATATTCACACGTTATAGAAACGAAAATTATGGTGTATAAAATTGATTTTAAGATAAAAAAATAGACGATAAAGAATTAACTTGACGGCGCTCAAACTCAAAACACATGGCAGCAACAAACAGGAAGTGACGTCAAATCCTTGACAGCAGAGGTCTCAGAGCATAATTTTGCTACCTAATTTCTGGAAGAGTTATGCTACCTATGATTCTTTAAAAAGCTGAGTTTATCACTAGAATAATTAGAATAATTTCCTAAGGATAAACACAAGGAATTGTTTGTGAAGTTGAGAGCAGATTCTCAGTCGTGTCCACCCCCATACGGCTGCGGGAAATCAGCACTGATGGATCAAATAATGCCTTTTACAGAACAGAAACCACACTGAGGCTGTTCGACTGGAGTCTGCCATCACCACCAGCCCAGTTGAAAGGAGCTTCCCCGTCTTGTGGTTCATGTCAGCGTCTGAACTCATGAAAGCCAAGCATCGGTACAGCAGGGAGAGCAACAGCTGTTCTGAGGGCAGACATACTCGTGGCATATCAATGCAGTACAGCATAAAGAGCGGAAGAATCACAGGTAAGGGTGAGTGTGTGTGTTTCAAAGAGAGACAGTATTAAGGTCACACCTCGCTCACCCACGCTTCGTCACGATGGCTGCTGAGCGCTTGTGATGATTCCAAAGGAAAGCATGTAGTGCTGATGTAGAATACATCTTTGTGATTACACGAGCGCTCTGAAGATTCACTGTATTGTCAGGTAATTATTAGTTTCTATTTAGGTAAACCGAACATAATATTACGAATCAATGCATTAATTACACAAGTGTTATTGAAGCTGGAAAACAGCGCTTTGGCCTCTCGATCACCATTTGTGATTTAAAGCAGAATTGCATGTCACAGAGGAGTTATTTTACATCAGTGCTTTGGTCCTGCTTTGATGACTCTGTGGGTTCGAGGAATCCCACGCTTACCGGCGATAACCTTATTAGAGTTACCGGATCTGTCATGCTGCACCAAAGCCTGCAATTGGTAGGAAGATCTTCCAACTAAAACATATTAGAAGCAAAAAATGTCATATGAGCAAGTAAGCTCCAGTAAAAAAAAAAAAGTCATATATTTAAAATACATTTATTTAATACTAAGTATATAACAAATTTACTGCTCGAGACTTGCTGATGTAAAAATTATAATTCAACTTTATTTGGAGTACTGCTTGTGCACAATATCTTACTATTTAGCCTAAATGTGTTTTAATGTTTAATGTTTTGATGTCACTATTGACGAGGATTGTATGATCTTTAAATAATATCAATCTTCGGATGCAAGATATTTAAAGTGTACCTGAAGTATACTCGCAGTAGTTCCACTTTAACACAATCAAATATACTTCAGTATGTCTTTAGTTGGACCTCAGCACTACTTACTCACAATTAAAGTGCATTAAGCACAAAATCAGTTGTTCCAATTTAGCAGACTTTAAGTTTACCAGTTTTGTATACTAAAATAACAACATGGTAGTTTGTTAAGTACATAAATATGTAAATGTATTTTTAGTATACTTAGTATGAAAAAAATGGATTTCAAATTGTTTTTTTTAGCATATTTATTTTTCACTAGGGAGTGTCATGTATGTTGCTGTGGTTTGGATCTTGTTTAGGCACAGACTCTGTTTGATGGCAGCCTCTCCAGAGTTCAGTATGACAATCTTATTGTATTTGCTCTTTCAGACTAGACCTGCTGTGCACACAAAATCTGCCACACATACATGTATGAAGTGGAAGTCAGTTAGTGGACGTTCCCTCTCATCAATAATGTGGATCATCTAGAGGCATATTTAATGACGCAAGAACAAAATGGCTTTAAAAACGCCAAATTAAACACATTGCCTTTAGTATTTAAAATAATGTGTGATATAATTTTCACTAATGTGCAACTCATGACCCCTAAATAGCAACAGCAGCTCTGATCCCTGACGTTTCCCCTGCAGGTGCAATTTCACACTTTCCATTAGCATCAAATGCATTGCATTACTGCATTATAAGTCCCACAGCATGTTACATGCGCTGAGCTGATGCAGCAGTGCTGAGCTCTTCTGAAGCTGGAATAAGCTCTCGTGCATTCAAAATAGACTCGCTTTTTGAAAAAGGAAAGAAAAGGTAATAAATAAATCAAAACAGCTTTGCAGTTGCATCAGCTGAAGCAAGCCACATTAGGCTGATTGTCTGTTAGTGGTATGAAAGATCTTTAAAAGAGATCTGACAATTAGCACCTTCCTGTATGAGTATTCAAAGCAATGTGAGGCAATTAACAAAGGTTAGTCAGAGTCGATGCCTGAACTGCAGGGCCAGACTAGAAAACTGATTTAATGTGACAGCCATTCAGTGTGTAAATGTGTAAATGTACAGAGATGTTTCAGCTGAGCTCATGAGCAGCCGACAGCAGTCATCTTCCACTCTCACACCTCGATCCAGAAACCACTGGATTTCACAGATCTGGTAGATGTTCGAAAACAGCCTTGTGTCATTGCAAAGTCATATGGCTTCCTTTCACGATTTGTACTTTTGCAGATTGTTCCAACTTTTGCTCAAGAGAGAGTTAAAGCGCTGTATGCTTTTAAAAGATGTGATGTGCAGTGCTGAGGAGGGTAAAAGAAGGTCTTGAGAAGCTTGTTTTCAAAGTTAAAAGTCTTTTAACGTGACACGCTGGTTCAAAATGTGAGAAAAGCAACAATGCGCCATGGTTAAATCTGTAATCTACAGTCATCTAACACACCTCACTGAACCCATCAGTGCATGCTTTTAGATCGCAGGAGTGTTAGATAAGGACATACAGTGCAGTGCTGGGCCCCGGGACAGGACTGGGAAGAACCCGTCTAGTGCACACTTACATGGATCAAACATTCAAACACAGTGGAGTGGAACACAAAAACCAGCACAGATTATTAAAGAAGTCAGAAAATATCATAAAATGTATATGTGAAGTAAAATGAGTGTAAATCTTATAAACAAACAATAAAATAAATAAATGATTTTTTTTTTTTAATAAAACTAAAAATCAGAGGCCTTGGACATTGCATTGGACTAATACTGCATATCCATGTATTGGTGTTTTATTATTGGTCCACTATGATATATTATTTTAATTTGTCATATGACACAGTCGCTTTATATTTATCATCTAATAAATGTGCTGTTGCATCTTTGAATTACTGTTGGTCAGTTACAAGCGTATGCTGAAAAATAAAATGATCTGTGTGGCAACAAAAGCTCACTCATTCACACATTGTACTAATTAGTCTGTACAATAATTTATGTAACAGCAGCAATGGGCTGTGTTTGATTAATATGACTTATTATAATATTACAGCTGACCATTTATCTTCTCTTTGGCATGGCACTATTCACACTCAAGGCCATTCGGGTTTTGTTTTGTTTACTGTTAAATAAAATGAGCTGTTTTATTGGTGCCTGTATCTATATACATTGAAAAAATACTATTTACAGTAAAATATCTAGACATATTTAAGATCAGTTTAGTTGAGAAGCAATACTAAGATCTTAATAGTTGTTTTCAGAGAACTTATCTTTAACCTTCTTAGCGCCAAAGTCGCAAAATTGTGACAAGACGTCATACTTAATCAAATAGACTGTATTTCCTTATATAGTGTAATATCTCATTTGCATTCCCTACCACTAGATGGCAGACATGTAGTACTTCGATTCTAGACCAAAATTACGTAAAGTTCCTATTCAAAGTGTTTGAGGAAAGAGCAGAGCAAGTGAGCTATCGTGTCATTGATGCGGAAGCAGTTCAGTTCATAGTGTGCGGGTAAGCTGTGAGATTTCAATCAGAATCAGAATCAGAATCAGAATGAGTTTTATTGCCAGGTATGTTTACACATACGAGGAATTTGTTTTCGTGACAGAAGCTTCCACAGTGCAACAGAATGACATCGCGACAAAACAAAAACACAGATAATAAAAGAATAATAAAAAAAAAAATTATTTCTAAAATTTTTTATTATTTATATTAATTATAAAAAAATAGAACAAGTAAATAAGAAATAAAAATATATAAATTGACATGTTTCAGCAGCTCCTGTGGCAGGTTGAACTTCCTCAGCTGGCGAAGGAAATACAACCTCTCCTGGGCCTTTTTCACAATGGAGTCAATGTGAGTGTCCCACTTCAGGTCCTGAGAGATTGTGGTGCCCAGGAACCTGAATGACTCCACTGCAGTCACAGTGCTGTCCATGATGGTGAGTGGACAGCACATCTTCTTTAACACGCTTACATCTGTACATCACTTTTCATTGATGTAAAAGCATGTCCTGTCACTGCGCGATTTCCCAGTTGATTCTGCGTCGCGATCCGCTCTGAACAGCTGAAAGCCCGGCAGACTCAACGCGCTGTCCAGTATGACGTCATTCAGCCAGGTTACCGTGAAACACAGAGCAGCAGAGTGTGAGAAATCCTTATTTGTCCAGGAGAGCAGAAGGAGTTCGTCCGTTTTGTTGGGTAGAGAGCGGAGGTTCACCAGATGGATGCTAGGCAACGGCGTTCGAAATCTGCGCTGCCTGAGCTTCACGAGTGTGCTGGCTCTCTTCCTCCGTCTGCGCGTCCTGAAGCGAGTGATCAGCGCAGCTGCTCCGCCAACTACTATTTCCAGCAAAACATCAGAATAGTCGAAAACCGGTAATATATCGGGTGATGTGTAGTGCCGAATGTCCAGCAATTCGTCTCTGGTGAAACTGATTGCAGGGATATAACTAAAGACAGGACAAACTAACAAAAACAACTGCAGAGCACGCCGCGGAGGCCGCCATCTTCATCAGCGCCATCTTGTCATAAGAGAGAAAAATGAGAGAAAATCGCCAAATGGCTAATAAAAAGTTGTACCGTGAGGATGTGTTGCAAATGTTATTCGCCGATTCTAACTCTGAAAGGGAATATTTGCCTTTTGGAAATGACGATCGGTCGTCTAATAATCGTGCTTCTCGCGGTACATCTTTGCAGCGCAATGGTGCCGCCGTGCAAGGCGAGAGTGTTCACGAAGCACAAACAAGTGATCATTTCGACCCTTTGCCCAACGGGGATGGGGGTGGCAGGGCAATATCTATTATTTCCTGAATATTACTGATGAACTGATCAAAAAGTAGGCTACTGTTCACATGCATTTTACTACTATATAGCACAGTAATATAGTAATAATTTAGTACTTTCTCCTATTTTATTGTTGGTTTCCTCTTTTCTGATCATTTGGAATGAGGATAAAAAGACAATAAAAACACAAAAAACATGCAAATAAGTTCAAACATCCACTCCATATATATTTCCTGAATATTGCTGATGAACTGATCAAAAAGTAGGCTACTGTTCACATGTGTTTTACTACTATATAGTATTGTAATATAGTAATAATTTAGTACTTTCTCCTATTTTATTGTTGGTTTCCAATTTTCTGATCATTTGGAATGAGGATAAAAAGAAAAAAAAACAACAACATGTAAATAAGTTCAAACATCAATTCAATATCTACTATTTCCTGAATATTACTGATGAACTGATCAAAAAGTAGGCTACTGCTCACATGCGTTTTACTACTATATAGTATAGTAATATAGTAATAATTTAGTACTTTCTCCTGTTTTATTGTTGGTTTCCTTTTTTCTGATCATTTGGAATGAGGATAAAAAGAAAAAAAAACATGCAAATAAGTTCAAACATCAATTCAATATCTACTATTTCCTGAATATTATCGCCAGATGGATGCTAGGCAACGGCGTTCGAAATCTGCGCTGCCTGAGCTTCACGAGTGTGCTGGCTCTCTTCCTCCGTCTGCGCGTCCTGAAGCGAGTGATCAGCGCAGCTGCTCCGCCAACTACTATTTCCAGCAAAACATCAGAATAGTCGAAAACCGGTAATATATCGGGTGATGTGTAGTGCCGAATGTCCAGCAATTCGTCTCTGGTGAAACTGATTGCAGGGATATAACTAAAGACAGGACAAACTAACAAAAACAACTGCAGAGCACGCCGCGGAGGCCGCCATCTTCATCAGCGCCATCTTGTCATAAGAGAGAAAAATGAGAGAAAATCGCCAAATGGCTAATAAAAAGTTGTACCGTGAGGATGTGTTGCAAATGTTATTCGCCGATTCTAACTCTGAAAGGGAATATTTGCCTTTTGGAAATGACGATCGGTCGTCTAATAATCGTGCTTCTCGCGGTACATCTTTGCAGCGCAATGGTGCCGCCGTGCAAGGCGAGAGTGTTCACGAAGCACAAACAAGTGATCATTTCGACCCTTTGCCCAACGGGGATGGGGGTGGCAGGGCAATATCTATTATTTCCTGAATATTACTGATGAACTGATCAAAAAGTAGGCTACTGTTCACATGCATTTTACTACTATATAGCACAGTAATATAGTAATAATTTAGTACTTTCTCCTATTTTATTGTTGGTTTCCTCTTTTCTGATCATTTGGAATGAGGATAAAAAGACAATAAAAAACATGCAAATAAGTTCAAACATCAATTCAATATCTATTATTTCCTGAATATTGACATTCAAGAGGGCCGCCCCCTGATGACGTCATAATATGCAAATTAGATTAGTATATTTACACCCCACATAAACTTTCGGTCATGCCCAACATTTTTCTAATTTACATTAGATCTCTTTCTTTAAGCCCTTTCAAGCCACAAGCTTTTGAAATCTTTGTCAAAATCCAGCATTATTTCCCAAAAAAACCCTGGCGCCTAAAGGGTTAA
>NW_015506765.1:177959-178482 GCF_001515645.1 Sinocyclocheilus grahami
TTTGCCCAACGGGGATGGGGGTGGCAGGGCAATATCTATTATTTCCTGAATATTACTGATGAACTGATCAAAAAGTAGGCTACTGTTCACATGCATTTTACTACTATATAGCACAGTAATATAGTAATAATTTAGTACTTTCTCCTATTTTATTGTTGGTTTCCTCTTTTCTGATCATTTGGAATGAGGATAAAAAGACAATAAAAAACATGCAAATAAGTTCAAACATCAATTCAATATCTATTATTTCCTGAATATTGACATTCAAGAGGGCCGCCCCCTGATGACGTCATAATATGCAAATTAGATTAGTATATTTACACCCCACATAAACTTTCGGTCATGCCCAACATTTTTCTAATTTACATTAGATCTCTTTCTTTAAGCCCTTTCAAGCCACAAGCTTTTGAAATCTTTGTCAAAATCCAGCATTTTTCCAAAAAACCCTGGTGCCTAAACTTCTTCTCAGTTATAGTGTGTATGTGTGTGTGTGTGTGTGTGTGTGTGTGTGTGTGTGTGAGAG
>NW_015506765.1:178527-178869 GCF_001515645.1 Sinocyclocheilus grahami
ATACATTTGTATAATGACTGTAGCGTCTGGACCACTCAAACACACAATATATATTTTGTTAGCTAGATTTAACAAATACTCTGTAACACCCCAGGAAGCCGAACAGGCCCCTGGTTCCATGGCAACACTGACACCAGATACATTTACAATCTAAATGAATGTGAGCAGAGACTCTCACTGCATTTTCCAGAACAAGAGGCAAATGCACAGTAGAAATGGACTTTTCTACTAATTAATTCATAGGAAAACCTTTCTTTGAATGAACAGTGTATCCTTCAGGTCATGGTGTATGTTGTTTTTGATATTTTTAGACTATTTTATGCATGCTTATGTGGGAACCCA
>NW_015506765.1:189622-190220 GCF_001515645.1 Sinocyclocheilus grahami
TGTATAATGACAAAGGTATGACAGGTATTACAAGGAGAAGGTGACTTTTCAGGACATTACCCCATGTCCCCACTTTTCAAAACGCTTATAAATCACACAGAATGGAGTGTATTGAAAATCTGAAATAGCAGAAAGTCTCCTGTGAGGGGTAGGTTTAGGGGTAGGGTTGGTGTAGGGCAATAGAATATATGGTCTGTACTGTATAAAAACCATTACGCCTATGGAGAGTCCCCACTTTTCACAAAAACAAACCTGTGTGTGTGTGTGTGTGTGTGTGTGTGTGTGTGTGTGTGTGTGTGTGTGTGTGTGTGTGTGTTTTTTTTATTCTTTAATTTGAACTTTTTGTTCTGAAATTTTAAAATAGCTTAATTTAAGAATGCCTTCAAAGTTGTGAACTGTACCTTTAAATGAAACTTTTAAGAAGTCATCCATTCTATTGTCCGCCTCAAATGAAAGGTGAGATCTGCCACTGATTTCCATCCACTGATATACAAGTTTTCATGTTCGCTGTAAATTGTCATGTCTTGTTTAGGTCATATTGCAAAAGGAAATGTTTTGAGTTTTTAATGAAAGACGCTGAATGATGAATGAATGATGA
>NW_015506766.1:0-4778 GCF_001515645.1 Sinocyclocheilus grahami
ACAGAAACGTATCTGAATCAGTTTATCTGGAGAAACGGAGCTTTTGGACTCTCCGAGTCAATTAAATCAATTGATTCACAAAATGATTCAGTGATTCGAAGACGCTGCCGACACCTGCTGCTCGAAACAACAAACACACAGTAATACAATCTACAAATCAGTGCCAAATATAATCGTATTACAAATATGAACCCTTTATGTTGTGTCCTTTTATTTGGTTTTTTTCTCATGAGGTGATTTAAAGGGACAGTTCACCCAAAAATGAAAATTCTGTCATCATTTACTCATCCTCAAGTAGTTCCAAACCCGTATGAATGTCTTTGTTCTGCCGAACAGAAAGGGAGATATTGTGAAGAAAGTTTGTAACCAGGCTGTTTTGGGGCACCATTGACTTCAATAGTAGGAGAAAAAAATACTATGGAAGTCAATGGTGCCCCAGAACTGCTCTGTTTCTCGCATTCTTCAGAATATCTTCCTTTCTGTAATCCAGAACAAAGACATTCATACGGGTTTGGAACTACTTGAGGATGAGTAAATGATGACAGAATTTTCATTTTTGGGTGAACTGTCCCTTTAAGTCCATTAACTCAAGTGTGCCGACTACTGAACTAGGGAGATTTACTTTGGACGTCTTTCTTTCTGTTAATTATTCTCATCTTAAAACAGGACAAAGTGTCCAAACACTGAAAAACTCCTGCTGAATCATCCGAGATCGTGACACACTGTTATAAAGATGGCGTTTATTAAAGAGGAGAGAGAAGACATGAAGATTGAAGAAACATTCAGAGTCAAACATGAAGATACTGAGGAACAAACAGGTTGGTTTCATTCTTCAAAGCTGAACTCACTCATCTGATCCTTATTTAAATGTCCAGCTCTACAGAAAAATAGTACAGAAGTAGTCTGAACAAAATCGTTATTTTGTGTAACATTAAACCCCCCGCCCCCCCCCCCAAAAAAATCCAATGAAAACCATACATTTCTATCACTTAATTATGCAAAAAATCTAACAAATGTGAGTGAATGTTAAGTGTGAATGACTGCCTTCACGTTTCAAAATCAATAAGTTATCTCTACTTATTACACAATAAAAGCATTTAAATGAAAGGATTTACACAATTCTCACATACAAGGATTCACCAAACACACAAGTGCAACCAGACTTCATTTTGTTCAATATTACAAAAAGAAACGATTAGCAACAGTTCGGTGATGAAAGGGGATACAACAGGTTTTCAAGTGGTGCTCCCTACATACAGTCGCGGTCAGAATTATTGGCACCCTTGGTAAATATGATCAAAGGAGGCTGTGAAAATAAATCTGCATTGTTAATCATTTTGATCTTTTATTTAAAACAATTCACATAAATCTAACCTTTCATTGAAGAATAAGAATTTAAAATGGGGGGAAATCTCATTATGACATAAATGTTTTTCTCTAATACACATTGGACACAATTAACGGCACCCTTTTTTTCAGTGCTTTTTGAAACCTCCATTTGGCATAACAACAGCTCTGAGTTTTCTTCTATAATGCCTGATGAGGTTACAGAGCACCTGACAAGAGATCAGAGACAATTCCTTCATCCAGAGTCTCTCCAGACCCTTCAGATTCCCAGCTTTTCCTCTTCAGTTCACCATCTTCTATAGGGTTCAGGTCAGGGAACTGGAATGGCCATAGCAGAAGCTTGGTTTTGTGTTGTTTTTAAGGTTTGTTTTTGGATTATTGTCCGGTTGGAAGATCCAAACATGGCCCATTATAAGAGTCAGTCACTTTTTGATTTTTTTATCTGTTGGTTTTTGATAGAATCAAAGATGCCGTGTATCTAAACAAGATGTCCAGGACCTCCAGCAGAAATATATGCCCACAACATAAAAAATACAGCAGTATATTTCATTGTACACATGGGGTACTTTTTATTCCTGTGTAAATAGCTCATTTTTTTTAGTTACATCTGAGCATAGAAGCCAGTCCCATTTGAAGTTCCAGTCGTGTCTGACAACAGAATATGCTGGAGTTTGTTTCTGGATGAGAGCATTTTCTTTTCTTGAAACCCTCCCAAACAACATGTGGTGTAGGTGCTGTTTGATTTTTCTTAATTATTGCCCTGATGGTGGGAATGGGAATTTTCACTGCTCTAGCTCTTCCTTGGAGAGTCTTTAGCCACTCAAACTCTCCTCCTCACCGTGCATTAGGACGTTATAGACACACGTCCTCTTCCAGACAGTTTTGTAACATTTTCTGTTGATTGGAAATTCGTAATTATTGCCCTGATGGTGGGAATGGGGATTTTTACTGCTCTAGCTCTTTTCTTAAAGTCACTTTCTAATTTGTGAAGCTCAATTATCTTTTGCTGCACATCAGAAATATATTCTTTGGTTTTTCTCATTGTGATGGATGATTAAGGGAATTTGGCCTTTGTTTTCCCTCCTATTTATATTCCTGTGAAACAGGAAGCCATGGCTGGATAATTTCATAATCACCCTGGTATGCTCTGAATTGTAAATACGAATGGGAATATACTTTATAAATAATTATAATAAATAAAATATCTGTAAATTTTAGGGGTACCAATAATTGTGTCCGTGTATTTGAGAAAAAACATTTATTTCATAATGAGATTTTCCCCCATTTTCAATTGTTTTAGTTCAATGAAAGGTTAGATTTATGTGAATTTTTTAAATAAAAGATCAAAATGATTAACAATGCAGATTTATTTTCACAGCCTTCTTTGATCATATTTACCAAGGGCGCCAATAATTCTGACCACGACTGTATGTGAAGCAGTGATAATTTAGATTTAGTCTTAGTCAAAGTTTTTTTTACTAAAATGCCATTTAGTTTTAGTCATATTTTAGTCATCTGATTTATTTTTAGTCTAGAACCTCTTTCACACTGCACGTTGGTCCCGGAAAATTGCCAGAGTGATTTCTGTGTGAACACAAACATGTCCCCAGTGTGTATGTGAAGTTTTAGCTCAAAATACCCAACAGATAATTTTTTATAGCTGGTTGAAATTGCCACTTTTAGGGTATGAGCCAAAATGCACCGTTTTTGTGTTTGTCCCTTTAAATGCAAATGAGCTTGTTCTCCCGCCTCCCTTTTCAGAAGAGCTTCAAGAGCTCATGCTCTGGCAAAACAGGACAATTATCACTGATTGTACTGTGCAGTAAATGCGCATTTATTAATTACACAGACGGGAAGCACGGCGCGATAAAAATAACGACATAGCTGGTCTCATGGTGCCATCGCGTGCTATATGAGCTCGACAAATTCAAGCGGTCAACTTTTCATATGCAATTTTTAACTAACGTTACCACATTCCTATTTACGATCATTCTGGTAGCACGTGGAAATGGCATCAGTGAAAACAGGCAGAGACAATGGTAGCTTTAGCAACATTGGGCCCAGATCACACCGAACGCATTTTCTAGGTCTGAAAACGTGAGGCGCACACTGCTTTTTTTTTTTGGTGACTTAGTGCACTCCGTTTTTTTATGTTGCTAGGCAACCACCAAATCAGCTGTCCTGCGTTTACACTTGTCATTAACATGCGTCCTGTATCCAGATGTTGTCCACATACGCATTGAAAAGACAAGTGTAAACGTCAAATAGTCCCTCCCTAACATTTTCGCCTCGTTTTTATTCATTGCCGAAAGATTTTCGTCATGTTTTAAATGACAAAAACTGAGTTTTTTATTCATTACAGTCTCGTTTTCGGCGGGGAAAAATGTCATAGATGAAAATTATTAATCAACGAAATTAACACTGATGTGAAGCACTTTGAGTGTCAAGAAAAGTGCTCTATGAATGTTATGAGAATGGCCTGCCCAGTCACCTGAAATAAATCCTATTGAACTGCTCTGGGATAAACTGAATCAAAGGTCAAAAAGAAATATCCAACTAGTGAAGAAAACCTTTGCAAGTTTTAGCTTTGGCAAGAGACATGGTAGAGTACTTGAGCTGACTGATTGGAGAAACTAACTTTCTGAATGCCAAGAGTGTGAAAAGCAGTTATAGCTGCTAAGGGAGGATTTTTCAAAGAAAATAAAGTTTAACGTTTAATACATTTTTATACCAATATCTGTACAAATATTATCTGCAATAATATATCTGCATATAAACAATAAGAACATGTTGGTGTCTCTCAAAAATGGTGAAACCGTCCAAACTTTTTACAGACACTGTACACTCTGCTAACAGAGAGACTTTATTAACTACATAAACACTTAAAGGGGTCATATGATGCGATTTAAATTTTTCCTTTCTCTTTGGAGTGTTACAAGCTCTTGGTGCATAAAGAAGATCTGTAAAGTTGCAAAGACTAAAGTCTGAAATCCAAAGAGATATTCATTATAAAAGTTAAGAGTCAACCATGCCTAAAACAGCTCGTTCTAACACGCCCCCACATGTCTACATCACGATGTGGGAAGATTTGCATAACGCCGCCCAAATGTTCACGCAAAGAAAGAAGGCGTAACTTTGTATCTCGCTGTAGTATTGTTGCCGCAGCCATGTCGTGAAGGCGCTGTGTTTCGTTGTGAAATCAAAACTACTTTGTTTGGTCTTCCAAAAGAGGACACAACTAGAAATCAGTGGTTAAGTTGTATTTACAACACTGTTCCAGAACACTTCAACCCAAATATTCAGATGTGTGCAGCACATTTTATGGAGGACAAGGACTGTTTCCTGGGAGAGTGACTAAAATGCCGGCAGTACTGACTCACAGCCTGTAAGTACGTTTTCATATTTAAAGGATTTGCCACTGACGATTCAAA